>NW_019154153.1:8438620-8448257 GCF_002288905.1 Enhydra lutris kenyoni
AAAAAAAAAAAAATCAAAAGGGAGGGGCGCCTAGGTGGCTCAGTTGGTTAAGTGACTCTTGATTTCTGCTTAGTCATGATCTCAAGCTTGTGAGATCGAGCCTGGTGTCAGGTCCAAGCTGGGAGTGGAACCTTCTTAAGATTCTTTCTCTTCCTCTCCCTCTGCCTACCTACCCAACAAGTTGCATGCACACATGTGTGCATGTGCTTTCTCGCTCTCTCTCTAAAAAAAAGAAAAGAAAAGAAAAGAAAAAATCTAATTTAAACAAATGAAAATGAAAGCACAACATTTCAAAACTTATGGGAGACTGCAAAGGCAGTTTTTTTTAAATATTTCATTTATTTATTCGAGAGAGAGTGAGAGAAAGAGAGCTCAAGCAGGGGGAGCAGCAGAGGGAGAAGCAGAATCCCCACTGAGCAGGGAACCCAAAGAGGGGCTCAATCCCTGGATCTAGGGATCATGACCTGAGCCAAAAGTAGACACAACCGACCAGGTGCCCCTAAAGGCAGTTCTAGGAGGGAAGTTTATAGTGATTCCTGACTACCTCAAGAAACAAAAAGTAGCTTGAAGACCCCAATTTACACCTTATGGAACTAGTAAAAGAACAAACCAAGCCCAATTAGCAGAAAGGAATTAACAAAGACCAGACAAATACATGAAATAAAGACTGAGCAGGGGCACCTTGGGGGACCCAGTTGGTTAAGTCTGACACTTGATCTCAGCTCAAGTCTTGATCTCAGGTTCATGAGTTTGAGCCCCACATTGGGCTCCATGACCAAAAATATAAAATATCATTAAAACTGAGAGTTGACATTTTTAGATTAAAAAAAAAATCAATGGGGTACCTGGGTGGCTCAGTCATTAAGCATCTGCCTTCGGCTCAGGTCATGATCCTAGGGTCCAAGGATTCAGCCCCATGTGGGGCTTCCCCACTCTGTGGGAAGCATGCTTCTCCCTCTCCCACTCCTCCTGCTTATGTTTCCTCTTTCACTGTCTATCTCTCTCTCTGTCAAATAAATAAATAAAATCTTTTTTAAAAAATCAACAAACTTTTAGCTGGAGTAACACAGAAATGCAGAGAGTACTAAAATAAATGAAACCAGAAACTAAAGAGGAGACCCTATAACTGATATCACAGAAATATAAAGGATCATGAGAGACTACTATGAAAAACTATACACCAACAAGCTGGATAACCTGGAAGAAATAAGTTCTTAGAAACATGGAATCCATGAAGACTGAAACGTGAAGAAATGGGGCACCTGCTTGACTCAGTTGGTTGGGCATCTGCCTTTGGCTCAGGTCATGATCCCAGGACCCTGGGATTGTAGCCTGCATCAGGTTGCTCAGCAGGGAGCCTGCTTCTCCCTCTCCTTCTGTCCCTCCCCTTTGCTTATGCTCTCTCTCTCAGACAAATAATATCTTTTAAAAAATGAATAGAAAATCTGAACAGATCACTTTTAAGTAAAGAGATTGAATCAGTAATAAAAAAGATCTCTCAACAAAGAAAAGCCAAGGACCAGAAGGTTTCACTAGTGAATTATTCCAAACATTTAAAGAATTAATGGCAATCCTGAAACCTTTTCAAAAAACTGAAAAGGAGGAAATACTCCCCAAATTCATTTTATGAGGATAGCATTACTCTGATACCACAGCCAGATAAGGATACTACGAGAAAAGAAAATTATAGCCCATTATTGTTAATGAATATAGATACAAAAATACTCAACAAAATATAGCAAACCAAATTAACAGCACATTTTAAAAAATCATTCACCATGATTAAATGGGAATAACACCTGAGATATAAGGATGGTTCAACATATGTAAATCAATAAATGTAATATACCATATTAATAGAATAAAAGATAAAAATCATATGATCATCTCAATAGATGCAGAAAAGGCATTTGACAAAGTACAACAGACTCAATGGTGAATAGGTGAAAGTTCTTTCTCTAAGATCAGAACCAGACAAAGGTGCCCACTCTGACCACTTCTATTTGGCATAGCACTAGAAGCATTAGCCAGAGCAATCAGGGAAGAAAAAGAAATGAAAGTCATCCAAACAGCAAAGGAAGAAGTAAAATTGCTTTTGTTTGCATATATGATACCATATAAAAAAAAAAAATCCCGGGCGCCTGGGTGGCTCAGTGGGTTAAGCCGCTGCCTTTGGCTCAGGTCATGATCTCAGGGTCCTGGGATCGAGTTCCGCATCAGGCTCTCTGCTCAGCAGGGAGCCTGCTTCCCTTCCTCTCTCTCTGCCTGCCTCTCTGCCTACTTGTGATCTGTCTGTCAAATAAATAAATAAAATCTTTAAAAAAAAAAAAAAATCCCAAGCACTCCATCAAAAAACTTTTGGAACTAATCAACATATTCAACAAAGTTGCAGGATACAATTATCATACAGAAAATCATTTTGTTTCTATAGGCCACCAACAAAACATCAGAAAAAGAAATAAAGAAAACAAATCCATTCACGATAGCATCAAAAACACTAAAATAATTAGGAATAAATCTAACAAAGAGGCAAAATAACTGCACTGAAAACTACAAGATTTTGATTAAAAAAAAATAAGGATACAAACAAATGGAAAGATACCCTGTGTTCATGGATCAGGAACATTAACATTGTTAAAATGTCTATACTACCCAAAACCATCTATAGATTCAATGCAATCCTTATCAAAATCCCAATGACATTTTTCACAAAAATTTTAAAAAATAAATATTTTTTAAAATAAAATAAAATTTGTATGGCACAAGAAAAGACTCTAAACAGTGAAAGCAACCCTGGAAAAAAGAAAAAAACTGGAACACAACATTTCCTGATTTCAAATTATACTACAAAGCTATAGTAATGAAAACAGCGTGCATAAAAATAGATACATAGATCAGTGGAGCACATTTGGAAACCCAGAAACTCTTGCATATATAGTCAACAAATATTTTTTTAAGTATATTTTATTTATTTGACACAGAGCATGAGCAGGGGAGCGGGAGGGCAGACTCCTGCTGAGCAGGGAGCCCGATGCGGGGCTCAACCCCAGGACCCTGGGATCATGACCTGAGCCGAAGGCAGAGGCTTTAACCCACTGAGCCACCCAGGTGCCCCGGTCAACAAATATTTGACAAGGGAGCCAACAATACTCAAAGGAGATTCAATAGTCCCTTCAAAATGGTGTTGGAAAGTGGATAACCACAAGTGGAAGAATGTGGTTCTTACCCTTATCTTACACCACTAATAAGAAAGGAAAAAACCTCAAAATAGATTAAAGACTTTAAGAAGACCTGAAACTATAAAACTCCAAGAAAAAAACATAGGGATAAAACTCCCTGACATTGGTGTCAGCAATAATTTCCTGGGTATGAGAGCAAAAGCACAGCAGCAAAAGCAAAAATAAAGAAGCCCACTTACATCAAATTTAAAACCTTTCTAGTCAGGCACCTGGGAGCTCAGTTGATTAAGCAACTACCTTCAGCTCAGGTCATGATCCCAGGGTCCTGGGATGAGTCCTGCATCTGGATCCCTGTAGGGAACCTGCTTCTCTCTCTCCCTCTGCCTGCTGCTCCCCCCCTGCTTGTGCTCGCTCTCTCTCTCTCTCTCTCTCTGTCAAAATAAATAAATAAAATCTTTTTAAAAATAAAAATAAATGAATGAATGAATGAATAAATAAATAAATAAATAAATAAAAGCTTTCTGCTTTCTAAGAAAGCACTTATAAAACACATATCTGGGTAAGGAATTAATACCTAAAAATTATAAAGAATTAATACAACTCAATACCAAAAAACCCCTAATAACCCAATTTAAAAATAGGCAGAGGAACTGAATAATCTCCAAAGACACACAGAGAGCCATGAAAAGGTGCTCGACATCATTAATTATCAGGGAAATGCAAATCAAAAGCACAGTGGGGAAAAAAAAGCACAATGAGATATCACCTCAAGCCTGTTATAATTAAGGTTATATCAAGAAGACGAGAGATAACAACTATTGACAAGGATATGAAGAAAAGGGAACCCTAGTGCACTGTTGGTAAGAATGCAATTTGTACAGCCCCTACGGAAAAGTGTGGAGGTTCCTCAAAGAACTATAAATAGACCCATGATATGATCCAGTAATACTACTTCTGGTTTCATATATATTAGAATATTGTAGGGATGTCTGCACTACCATATTCATTGCAGCATTATTCACAATAGCCAAGATACAGAAACAACCTAAGTGTCCATCAACAGATGATGGATAAGGAAGATATGGCATAAATATACAATGGAATATTATTCAAACATGAGAAAGAAGTAAATCCTGCCATTTGCAACCATTTGGATGGACACTGAGGGCATTAGGCTAAGTGAAATAAGTCAGGTAGAGAAAGAAAAATACTGTATGACATCACTTATGTGTGGAATCAAAAAATGACAAATTAAGGAACAGAGAGTAGAGGCATGGTTACTAAGGGTTGGGAGTGGGGGAAATGGGGAGATATTGGTCAAATGGTACAAACTTCCAGTTGTGAGATTAATAGTCTAATATACAGCATGGTGATTATCACTAATAATATTGTATATACTTGAATGTTACTAAAAAATAGATTTTAAACATTTTTGCCACACAAAAGAAAGGCAAATATGTGACAGGATGAAGGTGGTAGCTCATAGTACAGTAGTAATCATTTTGCTATTTATAAATGCATCCAATCAATACACTGTATACCTTAAAATTATATAATGTTATATGTCAACTATATCTCAATGAAACTGAGGGGAAAATGTTGTATCCATACAACAGAATGCTATTTGGCAATAAAAAGGAATGAAATACTGCTATATGCTACAATATGGATGAATCTCAAAAACATTATGCTGGTCCTTGGCAAGATGGTGGAGGAGTGTGGTCTCTGTTTCAACTGGTCTCCTGAATTTAGCTAGACATCTACCAAGCCACTCTGAACACCCACGAAATCAGCCTGAGATGTAAGATTATATGTCTGGATCTCTACGGGGGCAGAGGGTCATCAGTCCTGAGGGATGAAGGATGGAGTTGGGATTGCATGGACAGATGTTGGAGGATAAACAGAGCGGGGAGTGGACCACCAGAAGCTAGCCACTGGAAAGTAATACCTCAGTGCAAAAGTGTCCTATGCTGGAGACCAGGGATAGCTTGCAGAGCAGTGGCAGTAGGAAAGGAAGGAACTGATAACAGGGTTCAAACAGAACACAGGGGCTTAAGGGGAAAATACTAGGATCAGGCGGCTACAGGCACAGATCTAAGCCTGCAGATTGGGAGGCGGGGAGCAGCCACCACCACCACTGGCCTGGGCCCACCCAGACTGGGATCACTTGTGGCTTTGGAGGCACAGGGGGCAGAGACAATTGGGGGCTGGAGTCTACTGCTGAGAGGATTGCTGGAGGCATACACCACCTGTGGGACGCTGCAGTTTTCAGTGGCACTTACAGAGAGGGAGACTGTGTGTTCTGGAGGATTCAGAGAGGAGAGGACTATGGTTTCTCTCCTCTGTGGCGGAAGTCTAGGTATGGACATTTTCATATGCTCTGACCCTCCAAAAAGCTGCTAAAAGCCACCAGAGAACAAAAGCCCCCCAAAAATTTCCATGGAGTCCAGCCCCTTGAGAGGGAGCAGGGCAACTCCACCCAAGCAGGACTGACTGAAAAACAATGTGTCAGGGCCCTCCCCCAGAAGACAAGCTGGAAGAACAAGAGGACAACAACCACAGAGTCCCCATGAAACGGTAAAACCCCAAAACCAGGGGGAAATAGTATATTAAGTTTCTGGTGTTGCCTCACGGCCTGTGTATTTCTTAGATACAACGCTTCTTTTTTTTAATTCTTTCTCATGTTTCCTCCTCCTCCTCCTCCTCCTCCTCCTCCTCCTCTTCTTCCTCCTCCTCCCCTTCTTCTTCTTCTTCTTCTTCTTCTTCTTCACCTATTTATCATTTCAACTAGATGTTTAACACAACGTATTCCATGGTAACTTTTTAACGTGAACTTTTCCACACATGCACTTTTTTTATCTTATTCTTTTTTTATGTATATACAGATAGAATTTTCAATGTAGTCCTTTTTTTCCATATTCAATACTACCTTTATATATATATACACCAGTTTTAATTTCGCTGTATTGCTGTGAAGTAGTATTCTCTAACAAAGAGAACAAAATACACCCAGGAAGAACTAAACACCCTACCTCACCCACATCGAGGGATTAAAGGTCCCTTCCCTTCACCACCCCCCCCTTTTTTGTAGTTTTTTGTTTATTTGTTTTTGTTTTTGTACTTTGTAAATCTTATTCTTGGGTTTCATTTTGGCTGGGTTTTTTTTTGTTTGTTTGTTTGTTTTTGTTTTGTTTTGTTTTGGTGGTGGCTTCTGATTGCTCTGACCTTTCCCAGGGTGCTCCTTGCCTGGATTGTGGTTGATATTTTTGACTGCACATCCCCTCAACCATAACTGAAATGACTAGGAGGAGGAACTCCCAACAAATGAAAAAAACAGAGACAATGGCCTCTCCCACAGACCTAATGGATATAAGATGTCAGAAATACACTTCAGGGTAATAGTTATGAAGAGAATAGTTAGGATGGAGAAAACCATAAACAAGAACATAGACTTTCTACGGGCAGAAATGAGAGCTAATCAGACTGAACTTAAAAATGCTATAAATGAGAAGCTGTGTAAACTAGATATTCTAACAGCTAGGGCAAACAAGGCAGAAGAGTGAATTAGTGATCTAGAAGACAAACTGATAAGAATGAGCAGGAGGAACCCTGAACAAACACCTTAAAAACCATGAGAACAGAATTAGAGAAATAGATGATGCCATAAAATGTTCCAATGTCAGAATTATTGGGATCACTAAGTGGATGAAGAGAGGGAGAAGACTAAAAGATATACTTGAGTAAATCATAGCTGAGAACTTCCCCAATCTGGGGAATGAAACAAGCATTCCCATCACAGAGGCAGAGAGGACCCCTCCCAAGATCAAGGAGAACAGACCAATGCCCCGGCATGTAATAGTAAAACTTGCAAATATTAGAACCAAGGAAACCATCTTAAGAGCAGTTAGGGGGAAGATATTCCTTATATACAGAGGTAAGAACATCAAAATAATGTAAGACCTGTCCACAGAGACCTGGCAAGACAGAAAGGGCTGGCAAGACTATTCATGGTACTAAATGAGAATAACATGTAGCCAAGAATACTTTATCCGGCAAGGCTGTCATTCAGAATGGATGGAGAGAAAAGAGCTTCCAGGACTGGCAGAAACTGAAAAGATATATTACCACTAAGCCGGCACTGTAAGAAATATTAAGGGGAAGTTCTACAAAAGGAGAAAGACCCCAAGAGTGATATAGAACAGAAATTTACAGATACAATCTACAGAAACAAGGACTTCACAGGTAATATGATGACAATAAAATCATATCTTTCAATAATCACTTTCAACATGAATGGCCTAAATGCTCCCATGAAACAACACAGGGTTGCAGATTGGATAAAAAGACAGGACCCATCCATATGTTGTCTACAAGAGACTCATTTTGAACCTAAAGATACATCCAGACTGAAAATGAAGAGATGGAGAACCATTTTTCATGCCAACGGACCTCAAAAATTGCTGGAGTAGCAATTCTCATATCAGACAAATTAGATTGTAAGCTAAAGACTGTAGTTAAAAATACAGAAGGACACTATATAATTCTTAAAGGGTCTATCCAACAGGAGGATCTAACAACTGTAAATATCTATGCCCCCAACATGGGAGCAGCCAACTGCATAAGCCAACTGTTAGCCAAAATAGACATATTGATAATAACTCATTAATAGTAGATCACAACACTAGCAGATATTAATAACCCATTAATAGTAGATCTCAACACTCCACTCTCAGTGATAGATCATCTAAGCAGAAAATCAACAAAGAAACAAGAGCTTTGAATGACACACTGGACGAGATGGACCTCATAGATATATACAGAACATTACACCCTAAAACAGCAGAATACTCATTCTTCTCGAGCGCACATGGAACTTCCTCTAGAATAGACCACATATTGGGTCACAAATCAGGTCTCAACTGATACCAAAAGATTGAGATTCTACCCTGCATATTCTCAGACCACAATGCTTTGAAACTGGAACTCAATCACAAGAAAAAAAATTGGAAGAAATTCAAACACTTGGAAGCTAAAGATCATCCTGGTTAAGAATCCTTGGGTCAACCAGGATATCAAAGAAGAACTTAAACAATTCATGGAAGCCAATGAAAATGAAAACTCATCGGTCCAATACCTATGGGATACTGCAAAGGCGGTCCTAATGGGGACCACAAAGGTGGTCCTAAAGGGGAAATACATAGTCATCCAAGCCTCACTCAAAAATAACAGAAAAATCCTGAATTCACCAACTAACTTTTCACTTTAAAGAACTCAAAACAACAACAACAACAACAATAAAGGAAGCATAAGCCACGCATGAGAAGAGAAATAATTAAGATTAGAGCAGAGATTAATTAATCAGAAACCAGAAATACAGTAGAGCAGATCAATGAAACTAGAAGCTGGTTCTTTGAAAGAATTAGTAAGATCGATAAACTCGCCAGACTTACCTGAAAGAAAAGAGAAAGGACCCAAATAATTAATAAAATTATGAATGAAAGGGGAGATATCATGACTAATACCAAGGAAATAGAAACAATTATCAGAAATTATCAACAACAACTATATGCCGATAAATTAAACAACCTGGAAGAAATAGATGCATTCCTGGAAACCTATAAACTACCAAGACTGAAACAGGATGACTAATAATCAGTAACTGTATTGAAGCAGTGATCAAAAACCTTCCAAAAAAACAAGAGTCCAGGACCTGATGTATTCCCTGGGTAATTCTACCAAACATTCAAAGAAGAAATAACACCTAGTCTTCTGAAGCTGTTTCAAAAAATAGAAACAGAAGGAAAACTTCCAGACTCATTCTGTAAGACCAGAATTACCTTGATCCCCAAACCAGGCAAAGACCCCAACAAAAGGAGAATTTTGGACCAAGATCTCTGAAGAATAGGGGTGCCAAAATTCTCAACAATAGGATCCAACAGTACATTAAAAGGATTATCCATCACAACCAGGTTGGATTTATCCTTGGGATGCAAGGGTGGTTCAACATTCACAAATCAATCAATGTGATAGATCACATTAATAAGAGGAGAGAGAAGAACCATATGTTTCTCTCAATTGATGCAGAAAAAGCATTTGACAAGATACAGCATCCTTCCCTGATTAAAACTCTTCAGGGTGTAGGGATAAAAGGAGCATTCCTCAATTTCATACAAACCATCTATGAAAAGCCCAGAGCGAATATCATTCTCAATGGGGAAAAGCTGAGAGCCTTTCCCTTAAGATCAGGAACATGACAAGGATGCCCACTCTCACCACTGTTGTTCAACATAGTACTAGAAGTCCTAGCAACAGCAATCAAACAACAAAAAGAAATAAAAGGTATTCAAATTGGCAAAGCAGAAGTCAAACTCTCTCTCTTCACAGATGACATGATACTTTATGTGGAAAACCCAAAAGACTCCACCCCCAAATTACTAGAACTCATACAGCAATTCAGT
>NW_019154153.1:8448357-8712343 GCF_002288905.1 Enhydra lutris kenyoni
AAAGACTCCACCCCCAAATTACTAGAACTCATACAGCAATTCAGTAATGTGTCAGGATATAAAAATCAATGTGCAGAAATCAGCTGCTATCCTATTACACTAAAAATGTAATTGTAGAATGAGAAATTAGGGAATTGATTCTGTTTACAATAGCACCAAAAACCATAAGATACCTTGGAATAAACCTAACCAAAGAGGTAAAGGATCTGTACTCAAGGAACTACAGAACACTCATGAAAAAAACTGAGGAAGACACAAAAAGATGGAAAAGCATTCCATGTTCAAGGATCAGAAGAATAAACATTGTTAAAATGTCTATGCTGCCCAGAGCAATCTGTACATTCAACGCCATCCTGATCAAAATACCAATAGCATTTTTCAAAGAGCTGAAACAAACAATCCTAAAATTTGTGTGGAACCAGAAAAGACCCCAAATTACCAAGGAAATGTTGAATAAAAGAAACAAAACTGGGATCATCACATTGCCTGATTTCAAGCTGTATTTTAAACCTATAATCACCAAGACAGCATCATGGTACTGGCGTAAAAACAGACACATAGATCAAGGGAACAGAACAGAGAGCCCAGATATGGACCCTCAACTCTATGGTCAAATAATCTTCAGCAAAGCAGGAAAAAATATCCAACGGAAAAAAGACAGTCTCTTCAATAAATGGTGCTGGGGAAATTGGACAGCTATATACAGAAGAATGAAACTCAACCATTCCCTTACACCATACACAAAGATAAACTCTAAATGTATGAAAGACCTCAATGTGAGACAGAAATCCATTAAAATCCTAGGGGAAAACATAGGTGGTAACCTCTTCCACATCAGCCACAGCAACTTCTTTCAAGACACGTCTCCAAAGGCAAGGGAATCAAAAGCAAAAATGAACTTTTGGGACTTCATTGAGATAAAAAAGCTTCTGCACAGCAAAGGGAACAGTCAGCAAAACAAAGAGGCAATCCAGGAAATGGGAGAAGATATTTGCAAATGACACTACAGATAAAGGGCTGACATCCAAGATCTGTAAAGAACTTCTCAAACTCAACATCCAAAAAACAAATAAAGTCAAAAAAATCAAGTAAAAAAATAGGCAGAAGACATGAACAGACATTTCTCCAAAGAAGAAATACAAATGGTTAACAGACACATGAAAAAAATATTCATCATCATTAGCCATCAGGAAAATTCAAATCAAGACCACATTGAGATACCACCTTACACCAGTTAGAATGACAAAAATTGGCAAGGCAAGAAACAATAAATGCTGGAGAGGATGTGGAGAAAGGGGAACCCTCTTACACTGTTGGTGGGAATGCAAGTTGGTGCAGCCACTTTGAAAAACAGGGTGGAGGTTCCCAAAAAATTAAAAATAGAGCTACCCTAGATCCAGCAATTGCACTACTGGGTATTTACCCCAAAGATACAGATGTAGTGAAAATAAGGACCACATGCACCCCAATATTCATAGTAGCAACGTCCACAATAGCCAAACTGTGGAAAGAGCAGAGGTGCCCTTCAACAGATGAAGGATAATGAAGATGTGGTCCATACATACAATGGAATACTACTCAGCCATGAGAAAGGATGAACACCCAACTTTTGCATCAACATGGATGGAACTGGAGATTATGCTAAGTGAAATAAGTCAAGCAGAGAAATTCAATTATCCTATGGTTTCACTCATATGTAGACCATAAGGAGTAACATAGAGGACACTAGAAGAAGGAAGAGGAAAATCAAGGGGAGGAAATCAGAGGCGGAGACAATCCATGAGATACTATGGACTCCAGGAAACAAACTGAGGGTTTTAGAGTGGAGGGGGATGGGGGGATGGGTTAGCCCGGTGATGGCTGTTAAGGAGGGCACATACTGCATGGAGCACTGGGTGTTACACACAAACAATGAATCATGGAACCCTATTTCAAAACCTAATAATGTGCTATATGATGACTAACATAACATAATAAAAAAAATTATGCTGAGTTAAAGGATTCAGTTATGACAGACCACATATTGTGTGATTCCATTTATACGAAGTGTCCAGGATAGGCAAATTCATAAATACAGAAAGTAAATTAGTGGTTGCCTAGGGCAGGGGGGGGTGGTATAGATTTTGGAGTAATGATTAAGTGGTGTCAGGTGTTTTTTGGGGTAATGATATGTTCTAAAATTGACTGTGAAGAAAGTTGAACAAATCTGTGAATATGCAAAAAAGACACTGATCGGTGTACTTTAAATGACTGAATTATATGGTATGTAAACTATACCTCAAGAAGGCTCTTAAGAAAAAAAAATTTACTCTACATCTGAATGTCTATCAACAAATAAATAAAATGTGCCAGATTTATAAATGAAATATTATTTATGAAAAAAAGGTAAAAAATACTGACATATACAAAAACCTCAATGAAACTCAGAAACATTATGCTAAGAGAAAGAAGTCAGACACAAAAGAACACATATTAATAATTTTTTGAAATGAAATATTCACAAAAGACAAATCCATAGAGGTAGTGAGGAAATCAGTGGTTTCCTAGGACCAGGAGTGGGAATGGGGAGTGACTGTAAATAAGCACAAGGAATCTTTTTGGAGTGATGGAAAAGTTCTATATCTATATTGTGGAGATGGTTTTATAACTCCATAAATTTACTAAAAATCATTGAAATACATACTTAAAGCATGGTATACAAAGTATACCACATTAAAGTTGTCTTAATATAACAACAATAACAACTTTAAATGGAATAGACTAAATTATCCAACCAAAAGACATAGAGCAGGTGAGTGAATAAAACAAAATTACATGCTTCCTCTAGGAGACTCCATCTTTAAGGACACTCACAGTCTGAAAGTAAAGAGATGGAAAAAGGTATTTCATGCAAATGGAAATGGAAAGAGAGCAGGTTGTAGCTATACTTGCACAAAATAGAATTTATGACAAAGACTATAATAAGAGACAACAAAAGTCAAAGTGATAAAAGGGTCAAATCAACAAGAGGATATATATTTGTAAATATTTATGCAACCAACATAGGATCACCTAAATATATAAGGTAAATATTAACAGACCTGGAGGGAGAAATAGGCAGCAGTACAATAATAGTAGGAGACTTCAATGTCCCACTTTTCACAGCAGATGGATCACCCAGAGAGAAGATCACTAAGGAAACACTGGACTTAAATGGCACATGGACCTAACACACATGTACAGAACTCCATCCAAGAACAGCATGATACACATTCTTCCCAAGTGTACATGGAACATTCTCTGGGAGAGGTCACATGTCAGGCTACTACACAGTCTTACTAAATTTAAGTAGATTGAAATCATACTAAGCATATTTTCTGGCCACAGTGGTATAAATCTAGAAATTAATTGCAATAAAAAACCTGGAAAATTCACAAACTATGAGGTTAAACAACATGCTCCTGTGTGCATACATACTATTCATTGAGTCACTCTGTATCTTTTGATTGGGGAGTATAGTCCATTTCATTTAAAGAAATCATTATTATTATTTGATTATGGTATACTTGACATACCATAAAATAATGTTTTAATCAATGGGTCAAAAAAGAAATTAAAAAAAAGAAATCAAACTGGAAATCAAAATATGTCTTGAAACAAATGAAAATGGAAATACAAAAAAAAGAAATACAACATACAAAAACCCATGGGATGCAACAAAAGCAGTTTTAATAGGGAAGTTCATAGCAATAAACACCTACATGATCAAAAAATATTATTTCTTTAAAGTAAAAACAAGAACCAAAAAAAGGGCAAACATCCTTTAAAAAGTGATATGATGGGGCACCTTGGTGGCTCAGTCAGTTGTGTCCAACTCTTGGTTTCAACTGAGGTCATGATCTCAGGGTTCTGAGATTGAGCCCCATAACTGGCTCTGCACTTACCGGAGAGTCTACTTGGGATTTTCTCTCTTCCTTTCCCTCTGCCCCTCCTGCTGCTTGCACTCTAAATAAATAAATAAATAAATAAATAAATAAAATTACCTTTTTTAAAAAAGTGATATGAAAATCAAACTAGGCTACTAAAATCATTATGATGTTGGTTAGACAACTGTTCCAAATAAGCAAACCAACGTGTAGCAGCCAGGCTCAGAAATGGAGAGGAGTCTGTGGAAGGCAAGCCTGAAAGGTTTGTTAGAGTGAGGGATCCAGAATAATCTGCTATTCAAAACTTCACAGTGCATTATTGCAAAGCCTATTAGTTGAGAAAATTCTGAGTTGTGTATTCTTTTGGGTTGTACAATCCCCTCCACACTACAGGTTTTGGTGTTTGCCATTTTCACTTTTATGGCTTTTGTCACACTGTCCCACAGTATCTCACAGAAGAATTATTGCTCTAGAGTGAAAGAGACATTTCAACCTCAAATCTTGCATCAAAACTTAGCAAAGAAGTAGGTCTTTGCCTTCAAAGTGTTTGGACCCATCCTGATGATGGAACCTGGAAAAGATATATAGGAAATAAACATAACAGGGCAATTCCTGATGAAGAAACCAAGGCCAGGAAGCTGATGGAAATAAAAACAAATCCATTAATTGGTCGCAAATATTTGGAAAGTATCTGCTATGTGCTAAGCACTTTGTAGTTTGTGGGAATACAACAGGGAACATTGTCTTTCACTAATTCCACAGTGTACCTATTGTGTACCAGGGACTTTTCTAGGCATTGGGGAAAAGGCCATGGGCAAAATAGGTCCAAACTACCCATCTTCCTAATGCAGACACTGTATTAGGGAAAAAAAGATTTTCAACAAATGCTTATATATTTAACGAATACTACCCAGAAAGAATTAGTGAATAATAATGAAGAAAAATGGGAGTACATAACCCAGTCTGGAGCTAGAGTAGGGTTTCTGAGGAAGGAAAGCAGGCTTCTGGAGGAAGGGATGACTTAGAAGATGAGTAGGAGCTGTTTGTCCCGCCACATCCCACAAGTACCAGGAGATTTAGAGAAAATACAAGGTTGCATGGTTAGTAAATGACTCACTAATTAGATGAAACAGGGTCCCTTTCAAATGTAACAGAGACTCAGTATTTTATAAGAAATTTCTTTCACTCTTTGTTTTAAAATAATAATAATAATTAACTTGCTTACTCACCATCCAATCAAGTAAGTACTATTATTTCCCCCTTTATAAATAACATATCCAAGTCTCTGAAAAGTTAAAAATTTGCCTGAGCTCCTGCATAGAGTATGCTAGAATTGGAATTCAGATCTAGGTAATATGGCACTCCAGCCCATATGGTTAACCACTAGGTTATAGTCCTCTAAGAAAAGAAAGACATCTTATCAGATAAAAAGCCACTAACAGAATCAATATAAGCTGCCACAATTTTTTTAAAAAGACTAACAAGAAAAAGGAACATGTTTAGTATGGAGGGAAGACTGGACTATGCTAAGGGAAAAAAAGGAGTTTGTGCAAGAGGCAGAGAAAGGAAAGATATACACCAACAACAATGTGAGGAAACCAACATAGACAAACAGGATAGAAAATAAAGCAACAATCCAATGACTCAATGGGAACCCACAGTTTCCTCTTTGGTTCAGCAAGTGAAGAGCCCTAAACTGGGACAATATGTTTCTCAGAGGTCAGACAGGCCAGAGTAAACCAGAAATTCTTATGAGTGAGTATGTCTAAACCAACATTAAAGCTCTGCTTCTCTTCCCACAAATGCTGTGGACACAGTCTTGAAGAGAGGCTGTAGTCAAAGACATTAACCAAAGAACTTCGGTCAAGTAGCGTAGACAGCACCCATACTTCCAGACTATTGACTGGGTCTATGTACAGAAGATGAAATCTGTAGAAAACAGAGAATAGACACTTATACCTGTATTTCTTTTACAGTCGAGGGTATACTTAACTTTCATTTTAAGGTTATAGCTGATCCCCCAAACCGCCATGTTATTAGATTCCATCCTAATCTTTCACAGATTGTCATTTTCCTACTTCTTATAATCTGTTATACCATGTTTATTATTTATGTTGTTTTTCATTTGCCGATAATAGAAAGAAACCTTCTAAAACCACTGAAAAAAAAATAAATGTAGAAGATGCCTGTTCATGCATTTCACAGAATCCAAGAAGGAGATGAACAACCAGGCTTCCATAAGTGTCAACCAAGGTAGCTTGGGGAATCACAGACACAAACATTTTTGGATCTTAAACCTAGGACCCTGTCATCAACAAGGCTTGATTCCTAAACCAGTCCCTATGTCTCTCAGCTCAAATTCAGAATCCCTGAGAAAGAGAACTGGATTTTATAGCCTAGACCAAGTACAGCCAAAGGAAGAGAGAGTCAGGTAATCACAGATGTGATTACTAAGGCTTTTGTGGACAAAGCCCAAAAGAAATGAGATAGTAGAGAACTGAGGATAGCCCTGAACTTCCTGTTTCATCCCAGTGTTTCCCCTTAAGCAAATATCTTCTTAGAAAATACACACAACTTACAATTAGCTCATTTATTTGGCTGTAGGATACATTGGTCTGATTTTTGAGATGGCATAAAGAGGAGTGGAAACATTGATCTTTCTGTGACCAGTCAGGTATCAAAATCTTGAAAGGTAGGATAGGTGGGCCAAAAGTAACAAGCAACTGAACATGAATGAATATTAAAAATATGTATTCACGTCCAGAGATGTTATGGTAAGTGATGCTTTGCGAAAACATCCTCAGTCCACAGGAGGCTCTGCCACCATGCCTGTCCACAAGTGGGTTGACTTCATCTCCACTTCACAAGTGCCATAGAGATAAAGATGATAAATAAAATCATCAAGCAGGAAATTGTATAAAAAGTATAAGGCGGGGGCACCTGGGTGGCTCAGTCATTGGGCATCTGCCTTGGGCTCAGGTCCTAATCCCAGGGTCCTGGGATCAAGCCCAGCATCAGGCTCCCTTCTCTGTGGGAAGCCTGCTTCTCCCTCTCCCACTCCCCCTGCTTGTGTTCCCTCTCTTGCTGTATCTCTCTCTGTCAAATAAATAAATAAAGCCTTTCAGACCAATATCCCTGATGAATATGGATGCTAAGATTCTCAACAAGATCCTGGCTAATAAGATCCAACAGTCCATTAAAAAGATTATCCAGCATGACCAGGTGGGATTTATCCATGGGATGCAGGGGTAGTTCAACATGTGCGAATCAATCAATGTGATAGAACAAATGAATAAGAAAAGACAGAAAAACCACATGGTCCTCGTAATTGATGCAGAAAAAGCATTTGACAAGATACAGCATCCGTTCCTGATTAAAACAATTCAAAGTATAGGGATAGAGGGAACATTCCTCAACTTCATGAAATCTATCTATAAAAAACCCACAGCGAATATCATCCTCAATGGGGGAAAAGCCTTTCCTTTGAGATCAGGAACACGACAAGGATGCCCACTCTCGCCACTCTTGTTCAACATGGTATTAGAAGTCCTAGCAACAGGGGTGCCCGGGTGGCTCAGTGGGTTAAAGCCTCTGCCTTCGGCTCAGGTTGTGATCCCCCGGGTCCTGGGATGGAGCCCTGCATCAGGCTCTCTGCTCAGCAGGGAGCCTGCTTCCCCCTCTCTCTCTCTCCCTGCCTCTCTCTGCCTACCTGTGATATCTGTCTGCCAAATAAATAAACAAAATCTTAAAAACAAATCTTAAAAAAAAAAATCCTAACAACAGCAATCAGACAACTAGATAACTGGAAAGGCTCACCTTAACCCCTTGCACACCCATATTATTAGCCAACTGACCAGAGAACCACATAAAATCTTTTAGGGGGTAATTAAACACTGGATCATATGTCTCCTTAATTCATGGCAATTTTATCTTACTGAATTTTATTGCTGAGTAGTCCAATTTTAACTTTATAATTCAATTTAGGGAAAAACCTCTACCTCACAACTACAAACAACAAATTATACGAAAACAAAAAAAAAATCTTAACAAAACACATCACTTCCTATATATATACTTAACCTGGCATTATGTCATAGGTACCTCCAAATCTTTAGATTGGATCATGTGCACCAAAGACAATTAAAATGTTTATATAATAAGGATTCTTGGTTTAATCAAGTAATGCCTTTCTCCGTATAAATTTTGTTTTATAATTCACAACAAAGAACAAAATCGGTGATTTGCACCCTAAATAGTCCCATTTTTTTTAAGATTTTATTTATTCATTTGACAGGCAGAGATCACAAGTGGGCAGAGAGGCAGGCAGGTGGGGGGGGGGAGCAGGCTCCCCGCTGAGCAGAGAGCCTGATGTAGGGCTCGATCCCAGGACCCTGAGATCATGACCTGAGCCGAAGGCAGAGGCTTAACCCACTGAGCCACCCAGGCACCCCAATAGTCCCATTTTAAACCTCATAGTTACCAACTAAATTACAGAAATACCTCAATTTTAGAAAACAAAAAAACCAAAATTGGATTTTAAAAAATTGCTTCATTCATGGAAAGCCAATAATATGGGGATTCTTTCAAAGAACACTAAATGTTCCTCTACAAAATTCAAAAGCATAAGTTTAGGGAAATATTATTTCATTTACTTAGCAAAAAGTTTGAAGTCCCATCTATAAGACAGGCACTGGGAACATAGAGATTAATACTACATAGTCACTACCATCAAGAGTCATCTGTTGCAACATAAAAATTATTCCACTTGAAATCACCACATTTCATAATCTCTGACCAGGAATAGGGCCAGGCTTTTTCATCCATTTCGAATTTATTTTTGTGTGTGGTGTACGGAAATGGTCCAGTTTCATTCTTCTGCGTGCTGCTGTCCAGTTTTCCCAACACCATTTGTTGAAGAGACTGTCTTTTTTCCATGGGGTATTCTTTCCCACTTTGTCAAAGATTATTGATCATATTGTTGAGGTTCCATTTCTGGGTTCTCTGTTTTGTGCCAGTACCATACTATCTCGATGATTACAACTTTGTAATACAGCCTGAAGTCTAGAATTGTGATGCTTCCAACTTTTGTTTCCTTTTTCAACATTACTTTGGCTATCAGGGTCTTTCTGTTTCCATATAAATTTTAGGATTGTCTCAGCACTGAGAAAAATGCTGGTGGTATTTTGATAGGGATTGCATTGAATGCGTAGATTGCTTTGGGCAGCATAGACATTTTAACAATATTTGTCCTTCCATTCCATGAGCATGGAATGTTTTTCCATTTCATTGTGTCTTCCTCAATTTCTTTCATAATTGTTCTATAGTTTTCAGATCTTTTACCTCTTTGGTTAGGCTTATTCCTTGGTATCTTATGGATTTTGGTGCAATCCTGTAAACAGGATCAATTCCTTGATTTCTCTTTCTTCTACTTCTTTGTGAGTGTACAAAAATGCAACAGCCTTCTGCACATTGATTTTATATCCTGTGACCTTGCTAAATTCCTGTATCAGTTCTAGCAATTTTGGGTGGAGTCTTTTGGGTTTGTTTTGGTTTGGTTTGTTTTTTTTGCTTTGTTTTGTTTGACAGCGAGACAGAGACAGCAAGAGCAGGAACATGAGCAGGGGGAGTGGGAGAGAGAAAGCAGGCTTCCCTATGTGGGGTTCCATCCCTGGATGCTGGGATCATGATCAGAGCCAAAGCTTAATGACTGAACTACCCAAGCGCCCCTCTTTTGGGTTCTCTACATAGAATATCAAGTCATCTGCAAAGAGTGAGTTTGTCTTCTACTTCACCAATTTGGATGCTTTTGTTTTTTATTTCTTCTTGTTGTCTCACTGCTGAGGCTAGGACTTCTAGTACTGTGTTGAACACCAGTGGTAAGAGTGGACATCCCTACTGTGTTCCTGACCTTAGGGGAAGAGCTCTCAGTTTTTCCCCATTGAGGATGATATTTTCTATGGGGTCTTTCATATACATCCTTTACAACATTGAGGTATGTTCCCTATTTTGTCAAGAAAGGGTGCTGTATTTTGTCAAATGCTTTTTCTCCATCTATTGAGAACATCGTGTGGTTCTTATCCTTTCTTTATTAATGTGGTGTATCACGTTGATTGATTTGCTGATGTTGAACCACCCCTGCAGCCCAGGAATAAATCCCACTTGGTCATGGTGAATAATCTTTTAAGTGTACTGGTTGATCTTATTGGCTAGTATCTTGTTGAGAATCTTTGCATCTGTGTTCATCAGGGATAATGGTCTGTAACTCTCCTTTTTGATGGGGTCATTGTCTGGTTTTGGGATCAAGGTAATGCTGGCCTCATAGAGTGAGTTTGGAAGTTTTCCTTCCATTTCTATTTTTTGGAACAATTTCAGAAGAATAAGTATTAATTCTTCTTTATTTCAAAGACATAAATCATACTCATCTATTTATTCATTCTAGAAATATAGATTGAGTTCTTATTTTTGCAGGGCAAAAAATTGTCTTAGTTTTATACAATTAAGTCCTGATATCTCTATCTGAAAGCTTCATAGGAAACTCAAACTTAGAGTGTTCGAAAATGAGCTCTTAGTTTCCCATCTAAAATAGTCTCGTGCTGCTGGCTTCTTCATACCCAGAAAATTAAAAAAAAAAAATTAAAGCTAAATTTAAATCTTGTCATTCCTCAAGTCAAAAGCCTTCACTGGCTTTCTATCTTGCCCAGAATAACATTTAGAAGTCCTTACCATGGCCTACAAGGAATCACATGGGCAGATGTCTGGCCCGTCTGCCTCACTGACCTTCTCCCTGCAAATGCACACCCATTCATACTGTCCTCTTGTATCACACAGTCTCAATATTCCGAGTCTTTATCTTCAAGATGACTTAGCCTGGATCCTCTCCTCAGATATCTGCCTGGCTCAGTTTTTCTCTTCTGTGAGGCTGTTGCCCAAATGTCACCTTTACAGGGAGCCTTCCCCAAGCACCTATGCTAAACAGAATCCCACCATCACTCTCTATTTCCTTATTCTGTTTTAATGTTTCTCCAAAGCACTTATCATATGATATACAATGCATTTGTTTATTTACTGCTCCTTCCCACTAGAATGTAACATATATGTGAAAAGGAACTTTGTTTTTTACTACTTTATCTCTACCTAGGAGAAAACCTGCACATAATAGGTTTGCAATATACATTTTCTGAATAAGTATTAAATGAGGCATTGGGTTAGACATAATTTGTATCAACAGTGCTTGTTTGTTTTATGAATTATACATTTAATTCTGTATTGCCATACAAGCTTGAGTATCTAACCTCTGCAGCCTACATCAGTGTTTCCCTAACAGATATATCACAAAATACTATTGTGGCAGTTACTTATAAGTACCCCCAAAAATTTAGTTGGAAAAACCCTGCATATCCTACACTATCCCACTTGGAAGCTTCACAATGCATCTTGTTCCATGAAGAAAAGTCCTCAGATTCTTACATAAATTAATTTTAAATTGAATAAGACACCTTTCTGAAATTAAGTTGTGAACACTCTTTTCATGGTATACCCATGTGATAACCATCTTCAACAAACCACCAACGCTTTAGTCCTAAGGCCTGGCTGAGGCCATCAGTTTCCCAAGCAGGGAGCACTCACAGCTACCCTGGTGAGTTCAGCTCTGAGCTCCACTGATGGTTACAGTGGTTCAAGAATCAATCCATCTCATTCTGATCCAATCAGGAAATTCATAAAGAAGAATCAACCAATCATCTTAGTAAAAAAACTAAAATTGTGAGGAAAAAATGACAACCACATCATTTATATCACAGATACGTAGGCACAAAGTTACCTTTTAAATTTGTCCACTTCCTCCTACCCACAGGTAATCTGATTTCTTTTCAATGAAAAGTACCCCTGTTCGTTATATTCCAGATCCACCATATGGGGAATTGAAGGCATATTCTACTTTTAGGCATCTACTTTATGCTTAGAAAACAAATGGTATTAACAGGAGACTCTGCACAATTCTGAATGTCACTTGTAGTAAGAGAATACATGACAGAATAACCACGCTGCCTTAAAAGAAGTTTCTAATCATCTGGATTTATTTAAAACCCTCAGCCCCCATACAAATAACAGGTTTAAGTCCTAGCCTAACGTTCCTTTCAGTGGAATATTCCTGAAAACAACTTTCTAGATGTGACAGCTCAGCTTCCCCACAGTGAAAGAATGTTTCCAGGACTTTAATATGCTAACTCCATAGTTCACTTCATTCCTGTTCTCTTGTGCTACAAAAGAGAACAGCAGGTAAGCACCTGGCTAAGAAAGCAGGCATCACAAAATTAGGACTGATGCTCATGGTAGGGCCTGAAGATAGACAGGAATCTGGAAATATCGGGCAAGTCACACACTTTGGCATTATTTTTTGTCTTAATAGTAAAATATGCTGACAATGATACACCTTTCATAAAGCTGTGACTTTGAATTGCAATAATACAGGGAAAGATCCTAGTATTTTAGAAAACGCTCATTAGGTGTCTTGGTATCTAATACCTATTAAATCGTCTCCGGAGGCAGGAAGGATCCCATTTTGACAGCTTTTCACAGAAATAAGTCACCAAAAATAAACAAACAAACAAAAAAACGCCTTAACACCAAACACACCACCATTTTCACCACAGCTGCCTGGAAACTGGGAGTGTATCAACTCTCTGCAACTTGACACAGTCTCTGAATTTCAGGACAGAGATGGAGACAGGAACTGAAACCACCCATCCCTAGGGAACAGAGGAGAATTCACTAGGGACTGGTCACCTAGACATGGTGCCTTCAGTTTGGTTTGTACAGGCAATTTTTTTAGGCAAATAAAAATACCTTTGCATCACAATTTTAACTACTGCAAAGTCAGTCCTAAATTTGAGTTAAAAGTATGCATCCAGGACCTGCGGACAGTGGTGCAAGAGGACCCTGGAATGGCACTCCCTCCCCAGGGGTACAGCTCCAGGAATAACTTAAATGACTCCCCACATTGTAATATCTGGAACAGGAGCCGGCTCAGGTCATCCAAGAAAAGAGTTACAGCCTTGAGCTTCCTGGAAAAGGAAAAGGACTGGCAAAGTGAGGCCAGGTTCGTGCTGAAAGAGTTTGATGCTCTAGCAGGAAAGATAGAGCATCTACTGCAGCCTGCTAATCCCTTGGGCAGGCGGCTGGAAAATGCAGAAGAGCTTACTGGTCCCCGCTGCCACTGATCTGCAGATGCAGCTGCCTTGACTGACCCCTTTCAGCTCCATACATATGGCGGCGATGCCTGGAACTCCAACACACACCAGAATGCGAGACCGCCGTATCTCAAACACTGGGAACTGATGGTTGCCCTGAAGAAGTGTAAGAAAGTGGAGAACGCCGCGCTAGAGAAGCAGGGCAGGGATGAAGTATGCCCGCAACGACGCTGTGGCCTACTGGGGTATTTACCCTTGCTCCTTTCCTTGTGCCACGTGCACGCAGCCACCTTGCAGCACAGCGTTCTTCCGCTCCCGCCACCCTCTGAGAGGGACACAGGGTTTCTTCCTTGACCCTCTTCAGCTGCTAGGCATGCAGTTTCTTGGGAAGATTTTTTTTTTTTTTTTTTCCAGCGATAGTGTTCTAGTAGGCTGAACGGTATAACCTCCTACCTTAGCTGTATGGGAAGACTTGTTTTTAAGAAAGTCAGCTATAGTTGACCTTTGCTGCAAGTAGTTTTTCTGTTTTTATCAATTCCTAAATTTCTGTTTTCTCCTCAAATTACTTTTCTCTCTCCTACAATTATTCTTAGAAGTTGACAGGTAATGGATAGAATTGCCTAGTGATAACAGAAAACAGTAATATTATTGGTGTCACTCTGTTTTGAGAGTCTCTCTCACCAAAGGGAAAGAACGTTTCTTGTATCCAGTTGATACTTTGGGATGTGTTTGGGATTTGGCTTGTGTCTGTATTTAGTAAGCACATAGTATTTATTAGCAATGACACAATAAAAAAAATACTTGCCATTTTAAAGGCCAAAAAAAAAAAAAGGTATGTGTCCATAAAATATTTATTTTAAAAAACATCTTCCTGCTGAGCAATGACCATCCTTAGCACTGTGACTACGGTCTTGAAATGTTATTTTCCACTAAGAGAAAGCCAAGTTTCTCATAAAAATGGGTGATTTCATGTCTGGGGGAAGGAATGTAGAGGATGAAACTGGAACCATTCCAAATAGCAAGGAAATTATCAAATACTTCTAGAGTCATGTCAAAAATACTCAGAACTCAACTTACAGAGTCTTTTTCTGGTTAAAAGTGATATTATTTGAGCTTTAATATGAAGAATTTCAGTGTGTTAACACTCACCAAATATCTCTTAATCCATGAGTTTATAATGTTACTATAAGAACTATTGAACTACCTTCTGAGAGTTACAGAGAACAAATTCATAAATGTTGATAAGCAGTAAGTTGAAAGACTCAAGTATATATCTTGTATTTCTTAAATGAAATGTTATAGGTACAAAGAGGAAAAATCTCTTAATAAAAGTATCCCAGCTGATAAATGACAAGGAAATTATATAATTATAATATCACCATCTTGGAACCCAGTGAATTAATGGATCTAGTCATCAAATACCCACCAGTGGCCACTAGCATCACAAAAAAAGAAAAACTGTGTGACAGAGTTATACAGCTGCTAGGTAATGAAATTCTTACTAATGAAAGTAAGTCACAAGATTATTCATTTTGAATAGAATTATGGCTTTTGAAAGGCTTCATAGTATAAGAAAAGCTAGAGATAAAATTATGTATTAAGAAAAATTACCATAATTTAAAAATACCAAAGATAGAAAAAGTATTTTTTAAAATTCCAGAGAAAAAGAACAAATCTCCTACAATGGAGGAAAAATCTGATTTACCTCTTGTTTCTCAATAGTAACTCTGGATACAAGAAGACAGTGGAATATTATTTTTTATCTATTTTTTTAAAGTATTTGGAATCTAAAATTTATATCTAGCCAAATAGTCTTTTTTTTTTAAGATTTTATTTATTTATTTGAAAGAGAGAGATCACAAGTAGGCAGAGAGGCAGGCAGAGAGAGAAAGAGGAGGAAGCAGGCTCCCTGTCAAGCAGAGAGCCCAATGCAGGACTCAATCCCAGGACCCAGGAGATCATGACCTGAGCTGAAGGCAGAGGCTTAACCCACTGAGCCACCTAGGCACCCCCAAATAGTCTTTTCTATACAAGAACACTGTAAGAATATTCTACCCAAATAAATCTATCACTGAAAATACTCACAAAGAGGACCTTAAACATATGAGTAAATGCAGCCAACTGTTGCCAGAGATATGAGAAGGGAGAATCAAACACTTTAATAAAATTTATTGTTTTATAAAATGACCTAAGACCTTAGTGAAGTTTATTGTTGTCTCAGAAAAACCTAAGACCAAAGAAATTTTCAAAGCAATGTATATCTGTAACAATCTAAAAGTTTAATTACAGACAACAGCAACGTGGAGCCAGGGCAGGGATGGGAGAGGGGACTAAGAATGTACTAACATTGCTTGTCCTTTTAAGAAGAAATATAAAGGGGCACCTGGGTGGCTCAGTGGGTTAAAGCCTCTGCCTTCGGCTTAGGTCCTGATCCCAGGGTCCTGGGATCGAGCCCCGCGTCGGCCTCTCTGCTCAGCGGGGAGCCTGCTTCCTGCTCTCTCTCTGCCTGCCTCTCTGCCTACCTGTGATCTCTGTCTGTCAGATGGCTAAATAAAATCTTAAAAAAAAAAAAAAGAAAAAAGAAATATAAAGACATTGATAAGTGTCTTACTTATTACTTGTGTTTCTCAAATATTCTATTTTTACCATCTTCTGATCATATGGGATGATTTTACTTCTCAGTCCCTGCAGTTAAGTGGAGTCTTGTGGCTCATTCTGGCCAATAATATGTGACATGTGTCACTTTCAGGTCAAATTATTTAATACTAAAAAGAGAACCTCCAGAGCTGCCTTTTCCCAACAATCATTGCCATTATTCCACATGTGGCTGCTTCATCTGTTTTGGCTGCCAAGTGAGGAGAATTGTAATGTAGAGTCTAGCCAACTAGAAATTGATACATGGCATGAGAAGGATACATTTTGGTTTGTTTTAGTATAATTGTTTTCATTGTATAATACACACTATCTTGACTAAGACAATGTCTAAGAAATTAGTAAGGCAATAATCACAAGCATGAATCTGAGGTTAAGAGTATCCACCCTTAAAGCCAAAAATAGAATGTAACTTTTTAAAATAAGAAAATATTTTTATTAACCTAATAAAAAGCAGGAAGCAATTTTTAAAAAGAAATAAAATTGAAAAAGAGTACAATGAAAATATGAAACATGATAACTCAGTATAAAATTATCACAATAAATAAAAATGGGTTGAACTTACTATTTAAAAAAACAGAGACCAAAGAAACTTTCAAGTTGGATCAAAGGCTATTGTCTACAAGAGACATGTAAAACAAGTAGAAACATCAAAAAATGTTGAAAGAGGGGTACCTCTTCTTATGAGTAATAAACCTATTGTTTTTTTTCCCCCTAAGTTTCCTGATGGTTATTGCTGGAGGCATCTTGCAATCATACAGACCACAAAGGCTGGTCCAGACAACATTGGTTCCAAAAGGGGAGATGTCTCTGTGGATTTGCTGCAGGCCCATGTGAAATCCCGAGGCATGTCTCGCTGATAGCATCACTATTGATAGGCTGAGATCAACACAAAACACAAATTTGAGCACCTGGGTATATACTGAATTCATTTACTTAAATGGGGAGCACTAGAATAGGCAGTTTTTTTGTAAAATCTAGGGCCTCATTTTAACATTTTAAATTCTTATTGAAGATCTCCAAGTGAAACAGCCACCTACTTATTTGGAACTCAGAACAGAGATCAGACTAAATGGAAATTTAAACATAAGAACAGGAAGTCTGATTATACATTGCAAATTAGTGTCTTTCAATAGGGTTGCATTTCACAAGCAAGTCATTAAAAAAATCCTCCTCAGGAGCATCTGGCTGGCTCAGTCGATGGAGCATGCAACTCTTGATTTCAAGGTCATGAGTTTGAGCCCCACAGTGGGCAAAGAGCCTACTTTAAAAACAAAACAAAACAAAAAACCCTTGTCAAATTTCCATTATGTAAAGCTTTGGTGACTCACAGGAAAAGAGGAAGAAGATTCGTTCCCTTACACTTCATCATGTGTTTGTTAGTCTACAAACTTGTATGTTTTTACAAACCACCAGAACAGAAACCTCTCACAGATCACCTTACTCCTCTTCTCTCACATTTATTCTGTCTCATGTGTTTTAAGATTAAAATCTAACAGCATGGCTCTGACCCTTTAATGATAACTCTCTTCAAACCTCCTAAATATATTCACCCTTCTCTGTGCACAACTTTAAGAAGGAAAACTTTGCAATCTCAGAGTTTGCTAATGTTTGTTTATTTATTTATAGGTTTGTGTATTTTTTCAATGTTCATCCTGTTCAAATGTAAGAGTTACAGTTTATTTACATTTTTTTAGGGAGATCTACACCCAATGTAGGTCTTAAACTCATGACTCCAAGATCAAGAGTCCCATACCCTACAGACTGAACAATCCAAGCACCTCAGAGTTATAGTTTAAAACAGGGACTGTTGTGGAGCACCTGGGTGGTTCAGTTGGAGACCAGGAGGCAGAACATATACTTCAAGAACAGGAGAAGGAATGAGGACTTCCAATTGCTTGGGTCCAGTTCACAGGGCAACCAATGGTCACATCCTTTTGATGATCTCCTCTAATAAAGAAATAAAGACCTTTTCTCCAACAAAGAAATAAAAATCTTCACCAATGGGGATCCTGGAATATGGAGGAGCCCAGAGTCCCTGCTGCTTCATCTCTTTCTTAAGACTGGAGCTGTCCTCTATGATGACACTTGCCCTCAGGGGGCCAATCACTGCTGTGCCCCATTATCCAGGATCAGGATGCCATAGCACCTTGTTATATACAGACCAGAGCTACTGCTGCTCTACCCACTGGGTATCAAGTCATGCTTTCACTGCCACTATGAGTGTGAGCTGCAGGGTTCTGACCCCACCCTGGGGTTCCTGTTCTCAGCTCTAACCAGTCATTACCAGGACTGTACTGATACTTTTCTGCAACCCACCCTATGTTCTGACATGTCACCGATGGGCCACCACCAGGGATGTGCTGTTGCTCTCCTATTATTGCTCTGGGAAATAGAGTTGTACTTTGACCTACAATGCCCAGTCTGTGCTGAACAAACCTGAAGTTCAACAGAGAAATAAAAATAATTTTTTAAAAAATTCTTGGACTGAAGCATACAATGAATAAAATCAGAAATACAATAGTGCACTTCAACAGCAGCCTCAATCAGGCAAAAGGAAGAATCAGAGAACCTGAAGACAGATCTCTTGATATTATCCAGAGGAGAAGAAGAAATCAGAATGAAAAAGAGAAAAGAAACCCATGTGAATGATTGAACTTATCATAAAGAAATCCTATCCACATTATGGAGTCCCAGAAAGAAAAGATAAGGAGAAATGGATAGAAAATTTATTTGAAGAAATAATGACTATAAACTACTCAAATCTGGGGACACATATGGACCTACAGGACAAAAAGCTCAAATGTATCCAAACAGACTGAGCCCAGAGATCTTCACTGAGACACATTATAATCAAAAATCAAAGAAAGAGAATTTCGAAAGCAGCAAGGGAAAAAATGTTCATCGCATACTTCCTAGTATCCCAATAAGGTTATCGGCAGATTTGTCTCCAGAAACCTTGCAGGCTAGGAAAGACTGAGATAATATATTCAAATGCTGGAGACAAAAAACAAAACCCTGTCAGCCCAGGATACTTTTCCTGTTGCCCTTCAGATGAAGAGGAGATACAGAATTTCCCAGACAAGCAAAAGCTGAGGGAATTTATCACCACTAGATATGCCTTATAATAAATACCAAAGAGAGTTTTTCAAGCTAAAATGACAGAATGTTAATTAGTATCATGAAAACATATGAAAATATAAAATTCACTGGTAAAGGTAAATATATGATCAAATTCAAATTATTCTAATACTGCAATGGTGGTGGGTAAATCACTTTGAACTATAGCTATTAAAGACAAAAATGTTTATAGCTACAATATTTAGCCAATGGATATACATTATTTAAAGATAGAAATTGGCACATCAACAACATAAATTGCAAGGGGGCAAGTAAATATATAGAACTTTTTTATACAATTGAAGCTAAATTATTATCAGATTAAAGCATATTGTTATAACTATAAGATGTCTTATGAAAGCCACATGGTAATCACAAAGCAAAAGCCTATAATAGGTACACAAGTGATGAAGATGAAGAATCAAAGTATACCGTTACAAAAAATATTCCACTTACAAAGAAAAATAGCAAGAGAGGAAGAAACAAAAGAACTACAAAATAATCAGTAAACAATTAACAAAATGGTAATAGTAAGTCCTTACTTATCAATAATTATTCTAAATCTAAGGGGTTATGGGTGCCTGGGTGGCTCAGTTGGTGAAGTGTCTGCCTTTGGCTCAGGTCATGATCTTAGGGTCCTGGGATCAAGCCTCACATCGGGCTCCAGAAAGCCTGCTTCTCCCTCTATCTCTGTTTCCCAGCTCCTGCTGTCTCTGTATCTTAAATAAATAAATAAATAAAATCTTTTTAAAAATAAAATAAATGTAAGTAGTTGAATTCATCAGTTAAAAGACATAGAGTAGCTAGATAGATTTTAAAAACACAAAACAAGACCCAACTATATGCTGCCTACAAGAGGCTAACAAATTTTAAGGACACCTATAGCTTGAAAGTAAAAGGATGGAAAAAAAATTATTCCATGCAAATGGTAACCCCAAGAGAGCAAAGTAGCTATGCTTTTATATAAGACAAAATATGTGTTAAGTCAAAAATGTAACAAGAGACAAAGAAAGTTGTTATAGATGATTAAGGGATCAATTCATTAAGAGGATACCAATTATGAATTATATGAACCCAATATTGGAGTGCTGAAGTAGATAACACAATTATAAATGTATCTGAAGTAAAAATAGACAGCAATATGATAATTGTAGGAATTTTAATACTCAACTTTCAAAATTGAATAAATCATCCAGACAAAAACTCAATAAGGAAATACGTAATTTAAACTACTAAGATTCTGACTGATTTCACTTCTGTTCACCAATTTCAATTCTGCATGAAATTCTAAAATCGGGAGGTAAGTCCCACACCAAAAAGCAATTCTCCAACACCAGCAGAGAGTCCTAAAGTCAATTCTAATATGATCTAACTGGAGACAGTGTTAGATCTCACTGCCCTTCTCCCCAACCCAAACTTCAAATGCAAGTTTTAAGTCCAGGTTATCACCTGTGATTCTGACTGACTGGCTATAGATCTGAAGTTCCCATGATCCCCTCTTTGGACTTGGTTAATTTGCTAGAGGTGCTCACAGAACTCAGAGAAACATTTTGCTTACTACATTACCAATTTACTATGGAAGTATAGCTCAAGAACAGCCAGATAGAAGAGATGCATGTATAGGGCAAGATATGAGGAAAGGACACAGAGCTTCCATGTTCTTCTCCAAGCACACCACTCTCCCAAACCTCCATGTTTTCATCAAACCAAAAGCTCTCTGAGGCCAGTCCTTTTAGGTTTTTATGGAGATGTCATTAATTAAAGTGATTAAATCACTGGCTATTGGTGATTAATTCAAACTCCAGGTCATCTCCGCTCCTTCAAGGTCGGGGGGTGGTGGGCACCAAAAGTTTCAACCTTCTAATCACATGGCTGGTTTTTCTTGCATCCAGTCTCCATCCTTAGGTGCTTTCCAAAAATCACATCTTTAATATACCAAAAGACACCTATCTCATTTTCATCACTTAGGAAATTTCAAGAATTTTAGGAGAAAGAGACCAAATATGTATTTCTTATTGTAAATCACATCACCATTACACTTTAGATGAAATGGACCTAAAGACAGATACAGAACATTTCATTCAAAATCATCAGAATACACATTTTTTGTCAAGTGCACATGGAATAATCTCCAGGATGGGTCATATGTTAGATCACAAAACAAGTTTTAACAAATTTGAGAAAACTGAAATCATATCAAGTATCTTTTCCAACCACAATGGTATGAAACTAGAAATAAATAACAGGAAGAAAGCAAGAATATTTATAAATATGTGGAAATTAAGCAACACACTCTGGAACAACTGATGGGTCAAAGAGGAGATCAAAAGGGAAATAAAAAACTATCTGTGGACAAAGAAAAATGAAAACACAATAAACCAAAACTTATAGAATGCAGCAAAAGCAGTTTCAAGAGGAAAGTTTATGATGAAAAATGCTTACATTAAGAAAAAAAGAAAGATCTTGGGATGCTTGGATGGCTCATTCCATTAAGTGTCTGCCTTCAGCTCAGGTCATGATCACAGGGTCCTGGGATCGAGTGCCACATCAGGCTCCCTGCTCAGTGGGGGGCTTACTTCTCCCTCTGCCTTCCGCTCCCCCTGCTTATGCTGTCTCACTCATGAATAAACAAAAAATAAAATATTAAAGAAAAAAATCTCAAACAACCTAACCTTATACCTAAGGAACTAGAAAGAAACTAAGCCAAAATTAGCAGAAGTAAGAAAGATTATAGCAGAAATAAACTAAATAGAGACTAGAAAGACAACAGGAAAAATAAATAAAACTAAGAGCTGTTTTTTTGAGAAGATAAACAAAATTGACATTACCCACAAAAAAAGACAGATGGCTAAAATTATGATCAAAAGAAGATACATTACAACTGATACCACAGAAATACAAAGGATCATATGAAACTATTCAGAATAATTATACACCAGAAGTTAGATAACTTAGAAGAAATTGATAAATTCCTAAAACATACAACTCATAAGACTGAATCATGAAGTGATAGAAAATTTTAACAGACCAATTTTTTTTTTTTTTTTTTTTTTTTAGCTCTCAAAGTGCTATCCTCCTGTGGAGTTAGCACAGAACTCTTTATTCAGTGCATTAAGGTGCAGGGAGCTGGCATGTACATTAAGGAACTCACCTATGTTCTATCACTTAGGCACTTTGGCTCGTTATACAAGTTAACAGACCAATATTAAGCAAGGAGATTTGATCATTAATTTAAAATCTCCCAACAAATAAAAGCCTAGAACCAGATGGCTTCACAGGTGAAACCTACCAAATATTTGAAGAGTTAATACTAATCCTTCTCAACTCTTCCAAAAAATTAAAGCCAAAGGAACACTTCCAGACTCATGTTATGAGGGCAGCATTACCCTAATACCAAAGCTAGATAAGGACACTGAAAAAAAAAAAAAAAACAACCAAAATTATAGGCTAATATCCTTGTTAAACATAGATGCAAATATCATCAAAGTACTATCAAACCAAATTCAAGAGCACATTAAAAGGATCGTATGGGGGTGCCTGGGTGGCTCAGTGGGTTAAGGCCTCTGCCTTCAGCTCAGATCATGATACCAGGGTCCTGGGATCGAGCCCCTCATTGGGCTCTCTGCTCAGCAGGGAGCCTACTTCCCCTTCTCTCTCTGCCTGCCTCTCTGCCTACTTGTGATCTCTGTCAAATAAATAAGTAAATAGATCTTAAAAAAAAAATAAAAGGATCATACACTATGATCAGGTGGGACTCATCCCTGAGGTGCAAATATATTTAAAAACACAAATCAATAAATGTAATTAGCATATTACAGAATAAAAGAAAAAATCATATGATTATTTCATTTATATAAGAAAAGACATTTTTTAAAAGATTTTATTTATTTATTTGACAGGGAGCACAAGCAGGATGAGTGGGAGAGGGGAAGCAGGCTCCCTGTTGAGCAAGGAGCCCAATGTGGGATTCGATCCCAGGATCCTGGGTTCATGACCTGAGCTGAAGCAGATGCTTAACCAACTGAGCCACCCAGGCACCCCCAAAAAAAAATTTGACAAAATTCAACATGCTATCTAGATGAAAACTCTCAAGAAATTAGGTATCGAAGAAATTTTACTCCACACAATAAAGGCCATGTATGACAAGCCAAAGCTAACATAACACGTAATGGTGAAAAGTTGAAAGCCTTTCCTCCAAGATCAGAAAAAAGACAAGAATCCCCACTCCTACTACTTCTACTCAATGTAGTATTAAAACTCCCAGCTAGAGTAATAGGCAAGAACAATAATAAAAAAATTAAATTAAATAAAAGGCAACCCAGCCAGGAAGGAAGAAGTAAAATCATCTCTCTTTGCAAATGACATGATCCTATATGTAGAAAACCCTAAAGACTCCACCAAAAAACTGTTAGAACTAATAAATGAATTTTATAAAGTTCAGGATACAAAACTGACATACAAAAATCAGTTGCATTTGTATACACTAACAACAAACTATCTGAAAAAATTAAGAAAGAAATCTTATATACATAACATCAAAAACAATAAAACTTAGGAAGAAATTTAACGAAAGAGGTAAAAGAGCTACACTGCAAACTCCAAGACCTTGATGATAGAAAATGAAAAAATAATAAATGGAAATATATACTGTGTTCCATTTGGATAGGAAGAATTAATATTATTAATGATCCCAAAATGATTACAGCCTATACTACCCCACATGATCTATGGATTCAATCCACTCTCTATTGAAATTCTAATGGCATTTTTTAAAAGATTTATTTATTTATTTATTTATTTATTTGAGAGAGAGAGCAGGGCAAGGGGCAGATGGAAAGGGTGAGAAATCCTCAAGCAGACTCCACTTGGGGAGCCAACGTGGGGCTCGATCCCAGGACCTTGAGATCATGACCTGAGCTGAAACCAAGAGTTGGATACCTAACTGACTGAGCCACCAAGGTGCCCCTCCAATGGAATTTTTCAGAGAAACAGAATAAACTATCCTAAAACATGTATAAAGCTATAAAAAAAAATATCGAAACTAATTCTGAGAAAGAAGAAAAAAGCTGGAGACACCACACTTCCTGATTCTAGTTATATTACAAACTATAGCTAAAAACATTATGGTACTGGCAAGAAAACAGGAACATAAACCAGTGGAACAGAGTAGAGAGCCCAGATATAAACCCATGCATATATGGTTACCCAATGTTTGTCAAGGGTGCCAAGAACACACAATGGAGAAAAGATAGTCCCTTCAATAAATGGTCTTAGGAAAACTTAATATCCACATGCACAAAGGTGAAACTGGCCCCCTACATTCCATACTCACAGAATTAACTTGAAATGGATCAAAGACTTACCTGTGAGACCTGAAACCACATAACACCTAAAAGAAAACAGGGGAAAAGATCCTTGACATTGGTCTTGGCAATGATTTTTTTGGATAAGACAGCAAAACACAGGCTACAAAAGTCCAATACAGAAGTGGGACTACATCAAACTAAAGAGATTTGAACAGCAAAGGCAACCTACAGAATGAGAGAAAATATTTGCAAAACACCTATCTGAAAAGGGGATAATATCCAAAATACATAAAGAATGGATACAACTCTGAATCAAAAAAGCAAATTTTAAATGGGCAAAGGATCTGAATAGACACTTTTTCAAAGAGCACATACAAATGGCCAATAGGTAGGGAAAGGTGTTCAACATTATTAGTTATCATGGAAATGCAAATCAAAACTACAGTGAGATATCACCTGATACCTGTGAGGATGGCTATTCTTGAAAAGACAAGGGATAACAAGAATTGGCAAGGGTGTGGAGGAAAGGGGATCCTTGTACGCTCTTGGTGGGGATGTTAAGTTGGTATAATGTTTATGGAAAACAGTATGGCAAAAAATTAGATATTGAACTACTCTATGATCCACTAATCCCACTCCTAAGTATATATTTGTAAGAACTGAAATTAGTGTCTCAAGGAGATATCTGCACCCCCACATTTACTGCAGCATTACTCATAAATGCCAAGATATGAAAACAACCTAAATGTCCTTTATTGGATAAAAGGATAAAGAAAACGTGGTATATATACAATGAAATATTATTCCACCATGAAAAAGTAACACCTGTCAGTTGCAACACATGGATAAATCTGGAGGACATTAGTGAACTAAGTGAAAGAGGTCAGACAGAGAAAGATAGATACTGTATGGCATTACTATTATCACTTATATGTGGAATTCTTTTTAAAAGCAATTTTATAGAAACAGAGAATAGGGCACATGGGTGGCTCAGTCAGTTAAACATCTGCCTTCAGCTCAGGTCATAATCTCAGGGTCCTAGGATCAAACCCCATGTTGGGCTATCTGCTTGGTGTGGAGCCTGCTCCTCCCTCTCCCTCTGCCACTCCCCCTGTTTGTGTGGTCTCTCTCTTCCTCCCTCTCTCTCTGTCAAATAAATAATAAAATCTTTTTAAAAAGAATAAAAAAGAAACAGAATAGATTGGTGAATGCAGAGGCTGGAGGGAAGGCAAATTGGGTGATATAGTTCAAAGATACAAATTCTCAGTTATAAGTTAATGTACAGTTGGTGACTATAGTTAATAATTCAGTATTTCTTACTAGAAGGTTGCTAAGAGTAGCTCTTAAACGTTCTTACCATGCACCCTTTAAAGGATTTACTATGTGTGGTGATGGATGTATTAATTATCTTATCCTTGGTAATCATTCCACAATGTATATGTATATCAAAATATCACACTGTAGTCTTTAAATGTACAATTATGTTTGTCAGTCATTCCTCAATAATTTATTTAATTTTTTTTCAGTGTAACAGATTTGTTTATGTACCACACCCAGTGTTCCATGTAATACGTGCCCTCCATAATACCCACCACCAGGCTCACCCAACATCCCACCCCCCTCCCCTTCAAAACCCTCAGATTGTTTTTCAGAGCCATAGTCTCTCATAGTTCATCTCCCCCTCCAATTTCCCTCAACTCCCTTCTCCTCTCCATCTCCCCATGTCCTCCCTGTTATTCCTTATGCTCCACAAATAAGTGAAACCATAGGATAATTTACTTTCTCTGCTTGACTTATTTCACTCAGCATAATCTCTCCCAGTCCCATCCATGTTGATACAAAAGTTGGGTATTCATCCTTTCTGATGGAGGCATAATACTCCAAAGTGTATATGGACCACATCTTCCTTATCCATTCACCCGATGAAGGGCATCTTGGTTCCTTCCACAGTTTGGCGACTGTGGGCTTTGCTGCTATGAATATTGGGTTATAGATGGCCCTTCTTTTCACTACATCTGTATCTTTGGGGTAAATACCCAGTAGTGCAATTGCAGGGTCATAGGGAAGCTCTATTTTTAATTTTTTAAGAAATCTCCACACTGTTCTCCAAATTGGCTGCACCAACTTGCATTCCCACCAACAGTGTAAGAGGGTTCCCCTTTCTCCACATCCCCTCCAACACACGTTGTTTCCTGTCTTGCTAATTTTGGCCATTCTCAGAGGTGTAAGGTGGTATCTCAATGTGGTTTTGATTTGAATCTCCCTGATGGCTAGTGATGATGAACATTTTTTCATGTGTCCTCAATAAGTTTTTTAAGAAAAGAATCCAAATTGGGAAAATAGAACCAGGCAAAGTTACTAAAAATGGTAGCCAATTAATTTTTAAAAGGCTTGTTTTAGCATTTTAAGAGCCGTCATAAGGTCAAGAAAGAAAATAAAACATGTAATCTATATTTTGAATTCTATTTGGTCAAAGAGGACAAAATTACAGTAGAAAATAGAAAAGCAATTTTGAAGGACATTTGTTTAAAAAGCTGCATTGGAAGTATTGCAGAGATGTCTCCATTTCTTTTTTTTATAGATTTTTTTTTGAAAGATTTTTTTTATTTATATGACAGAAAAAGACACAGTGAGAGAGGGACCACAAGCACGGGGAATGGGAGAGGGAGAAGCAGGCTTGCTGCTGAGCAGGGAGCCCTATGTAGGGCTTGATATCAGAACCCTGGGATCATGACCTAAGCTGAAGGCCTATGCTTAACAACTGAGGCACCCAGGAGCCCCACAGATTTTTTTTTTTAAGATTTTATTTATTTGAGAGAGAGAGGAAAAGAGAAAACATGAATGGGGGGAAGGAGAAAGGAGTAGCAGAGGAAGAGGGAGAAATAGACTCCCCACTGAGCAGGGAGCCCTACCTAGGACTCAATCCCACGATCCCAAGATCATGAACTGAGCCAAAGACAGATGTTTAACCAATTGAACTACCCAAGCACCCAAGATGTCTCCATTTCAAGCAAGAATTTACACAATAAACTACAATGAAACAGCCTGTGAAGGGTGGAATGGAAATGAGAGATACTCTGAGGCTTCTCCTAGGACTATCAGCTCTTCTTTCTATCAGGTCTGCAAAATAAATACAGTCACAATCCCCTCCATCTAACCATTCAGGAAACCAGTTTCCTATGAGTCTGGAGCATGGAAAGTTTGCAAACTTTGGCAGTACTGAGAAGTCCATACTGCCTATTTTCCCATTCTTTTTCTTCTTGAATGGCATTCTTCCTTTACTGCCATATCTTCCCCCAAACTTTATTACTTTCTCCAATTTTTTATCTCCCAGAATTATGTTTTTTTAATCTTCCTAATTTCTCACAAGCTCAGTTATTTCTCTAACTTCATCTTTTTCTAACCAATTATCATGCTCTGATATCTACTACAGTACTCAGATTATCTAATTATATAATTCTTTCACTTATTTGCTTACTTTATAGAACATCACTCTTGGAATCAACCTCATTTCCTAATCCTCCATTCTTGGTTTTACTTCTACCCTCTTACTGAAGTGAAAAAGAAAATAAGTTCTCACTTCCACTCTGAAGTTATTCTTCAAGAAACATTGTGTTGGTGAGGCATACCAGGAACCTCTTATGTCTGTTTCTCTGATGTTTTTATCCAGGAAACCTGGATTTATTCAGAAAGGCTAGGCCTGAGTCTTCATTCTCTTAAATGCTGGAGAACTTCAGATATAAAATTCACCTCAAAAGAAGTAAGAGGGGTGCCTGGGTGGCTCTGTCGTTAAGCGTCTGCCTTCAGCTCAGGTCATGATCCCAGGGTCCTGGGATCAAGACCAACATCAGGCTCCCTGCTCAGCAGGAAGCCTGTTCCTCCCTCTCCCACTCCCCCTGCTTGTATCCCCTCTCTCACTGTGTCTCTCTCTGTCAAATAAACAAATAAATATTTTTTTAAAAAAGAAGAGCTAAAGTACCCCCAAATTTAAAAGCTTTTCATTTACAATCAGAAAAATGTAAAAAAAAGAACATTCAAAAATTTAAAAAAAATGTTAAGGACTTCTCCAAATATGTTAAAATCATTTACTGGGTGTTTCCCATTAAGTTTCTCTATTTAATTACCATGTTAGATCTTTCAAAAGACAAGCATGTATATGACATGAAGGTAATTCATTCATATGTCTTCAATGTATGAACAAACATTCACATCTATTGCTATTCTTATAACTTTCTTCATGGTAAATTTTCAGTGAGGTTGTACCCATGAAGTAAATGTCTTAGAAGGAAACATAAGTCATTTTAATATAGAAAGATAAGCAACAGCTCAATTTTACAGGTATGAGTTTAAAAGGAAAGAATAGCATGGGACCCATGGATATTTTATAGTGTGGGATATGCTTATAAGACTAGAATTCTTCAAGTTTCAAGAACCTGAGAAGATTGTTAATCAGTATTCATGAGTCACGGTTAAGATCAAGCACACGTTGGAAAAACATTCCACGATTTTCTTGGCTAAATAACAGTAGAATTTCCAAAACAAGAAAGGGTGACACAAGAGTTTGGAATGTGAGAGGCAGGTTCCCTGTCTTCAATATTAGTAACTCAGTGAGGCTCTCTAAATCATCCTTATCCTAAATCATTGATCAAAGCATATTCTTTTTTTTAAATTTTTTATTTAAATTCAATTAACATATAATGTATTATTGGTTTCAGAGGTACAGGCCTGTGATTCATTAGTCTTATATAACACCAGTGCTCATTACAACACATGCCCTCCTAAATGTCCATCACCCAGTTACCCCATCCCTCTACCCTCCTCCCCTCCAGCAACCCTCAACTTGTTTCCCATGATTAAGAGTCTCTTATGGTTTGTTTACCTGATTCCATCTTGTTTCATTTTTTTCCCTCTGTTCTCCTAGGATCCTCTGGTTTTTTTTTTTTTTCTTAAATTCCAAGTATCAGTGAGATCATATGATAATTGTCTTTCTCTGACTGACTCATTTCACTTAGCATAATACCCTCTAGTTCCATCCATGTCACTGCAAATGGCAAGATTTCAGGTTTTTAGAGCTGCATAATATCTCATTGTATATATATACACCACATCTTCTTTACACATCCATCTGTCAATGGACATCTGGGCTCTTTTCATAGTTTGGCTATTGTGGACATTGTTCCTATAAACACCAGGGTGCAGGTGCCCCTTCAGATCACTACCTTTGATTCATTGGGGTAAATATCCAGTAGTGCAATTGCTGAGTCATAGGGTAGCTCTATTTTCAACTTTTTGAGGAACCTCTATGCTGTTTTCCATAGTGGCTGCACCAGTTTGCATGCCCATCAAAGCATATTCTCAAGGAAGTAATATTAAATAAACAGAGACTTGAATAATATGAGATTTTGTTTTCTTGAAGGGACTTTTAAAATGGAAGAAGAGTTACTGATAAAATGCAAACTCAGGAACAAGCTAGAAATAGTACAAATTCCTTCAGGGTTCAGTGAGAGCAATAGCTTACTCACGAAAGAGGAAGAGCAGATTCTGCAATGTCACTTTCAGTTTTCAGGTCCTCTTGGTAATGGAAGATACAATAAACCAAGGCTTGAGAATAATTTAAGGTCTGAACAAAAGAGCAAAGACATCTACTACATCAAGTCATGTAAGTAATAGACCAACTAATAGCCCCAATTTACAACTTGCTCACCTATTCTTCATGCTCTTTTATTTTCTATTTTCTTTTTTTCAAGTGCAGTTGACACAAAATGTTACATTAGTTTCAGGTATAGATTTGCCCTCTGGGTGCTGAGGGGAGGGGAAAAACTAAAAACAGGGGGGATGCTAAAAGAAAAATAAGCGAAAATAAATAACAACATAAAAACATGGGCAAGGTGCCAAATTAATATAAAGCAAGAGCAGACCTAAATGTTGTCTTAGGTCACAAATGGAGACAGCAGAGAATCTTTTGACTCTGACCAGGTACAAGTACAAAAACAAAAGATCACAAGAGAAAATCCTAGATAGACTGGCAGATATGGAGGGAAAATGTTCAAACATTGAATTGTGTTCCTTGTGACTTGACCTCCTTTAAAAGGGTAAGTTCTTTCCTGGTGTATACCCCTGCTGCTCCTAAAGTGTAATCTATGAATCAATAAATTAAATTACCCAGAGTTTCTGTCCTCAGAAAACATCTCTGGATTCCTCAATAAAGATGTGTACCTGCTAATTAGAGGAAAGATTAAATTTTCTTGCTCAACAGTTTGAATTGACAATAGCAAGTGGAGTCTAAAACTGCATCTAGAAAATCTTCTTGCATCATAAATTAGACATTTAAGAAATACACAGAAAGTATGAATTTCTGTTCACTCAGTTGTACAATAAACATTAAATCTTTTTTTTTCTGAATCAATTTATTTTTACTGTTTAACCACAGGCCATTGGACTAGATTTGAAGAAATGTGACCTTGGTTATGTCGAGATTCTTCTCGGCCACAAAAGACATATCAAGTCTCCTCTAGTGGGTCAGTGCCAAGATACTGAAAGAGTTCACACAAGTCTCCCTACATGTAGACTATTTTGATCTTAAAGCAATCAAGACCCATCAGATTCAAGAAAAAATTTTACCTCTCCCTTAACTGCCCAGAAGATTTTAGAAAAAGGGCCTGTCCAGAAAGAGAAATATTACCAGTGATAGCTACAAAGAATATGGGTTACGTATGATAAACTGGGGTTGTGGGGGAGCTTGGTGAGGCCTGGGGATCAAATTCTTCTCTGTGTCCCATTGTCTCTGCATGGCATGGCAAACATTTCTTTACCACATATTTGCTCTTCCCATCCTGTGAGTTGTCTTCTTCCCTTTTGAGGTACCAGACCCTTACCGCCTTCCCCTTAGCTCAGAATGACATATAAGCCTCAATTGCCTGACCGCTGGTGGGTTTTATATTTTTATGGGGTTGCCATATGTACATAATTAAATATTTTCCTCCTGTTAAACTGCCCTATATTAATTTTACTATTAGACCATCCAAAGAACTAAGAAGGGTCAAAAATTTTTTTTCTCCCCAGCAATATTCAGAGGCAAAAAGCTAAGGGGAGCTGGGCGCATGCTCTTCGTCCATTTCTCTACTAGTTACCACTGGGAGAGTCTACCCACATGACCCTCTGAGGCCCTTTGGTTCTCAACTCCTTTTGTTATATGATTTACACCTTTTGTTATGTCCTTTTAACACACTCCCTCTTTTCTCAGAACCTCTATTTTAATTTCTACTTTCCAAAATCCCTATAATTTTCTTAAAGGTTATGATTTGGAAAACAAATCCTAGGAAGTCTAGTAAGCTACTGCTTCTTCAGCTCTGGCACTTACTTCCCTTGCTGCAATGCATTATAAAATTAGCTTGCTGCCTGAATGAGAAGGAAGCAAAAATTCCCACAAATAGGAATGCATATTTTGACCTCTGATCAGGTATTTTTTGCTATTCTCCCACTATGAACATTCTTTTAATCAGCAATATTTGTCCATAATTAAGAGCTCACTATAACTCAAGATAACCACCATAATTTGGGTTCCTGGGTGGCGCAGCTGGTTGAGTGTCTGACTCTTGATTTCAGCTCAGGACATGGTGTCAGGGTCATGGGATCGAGCCTCATGTCAAGCTCTGTGCTGGGCATGGAGCCTCCTTGGGATTCTCTCTCTCCCTCTCCCTCTGCCCCTCCTCCTGATTGTGCACACCTGGACTCCCTCTTTCTCTCTTAAAAAAAATAAAAGGGGTAACCACCAGGAGTCTGGTCCCTGGCCAAAAAAATCTATGTGTAAGCTGGCAGCTTAGCTCTCTTGTCAGCTCTGCTAAGCCCTTGATAACACTCAAACTAAAATTCAAAGGAAGTATATTAGTTCCCTAATGCTGCTATAAAGAATTAACACAAACTCTGTGACTTAAAACAACATAAGCTTATTATCTTATAGCACTAAAAACCAGAAGTTTAGAATGAGTTGGCAGGGCTGTATTCCTTTTGGAGCTCTAGAGGTAAATCCATTTCCTTGCCTCTTCCAGCTTCTAGAAACCATGTACATTCTTTGATTCATGGTCCATACCTCCATCTTCAAAGCAAGTTGTGTAGTATTTTCAAATCTCTCTAACTCTGACCACTGCTTTTGTCGTCATATCTCCTTCCCTGACTCTGATCCCTCTACTTTTCTCTTGTAAGGTTCCTTTAAGCCATTAAGCCCACCCAGATAATCCAGGATAATCTATCTCAAAATCCTTAATTTATTAGTATCTGTAAAATCTCTTATCCTATTGAATGTAACATATTCACAGGTTTCTGGGCTTAGAGTGTGAACATCTTTGGGGGCCCATTATTCAGTCCACTACATGAAGGTTCAAAATATCTTCTTGTTCCAGTAAAATATTAGATGTCCAAACTTCCATATCCAGTCATTTGCAGGCTTGATAAATTAGACCAGCCCTTTTGAGGAAGACAACTATAAAAAGCTAAATGAAATGTATTTTTTTAATATCTTTAAAACATCAATGGCTTCATCACAGATTAATTGACCATATAGTTGTGGGTTTATTTTTATGTTTTCTATGGCTATCCCATTGATCTATGTGTCTATTTTTGTGCCAGCACCATACTCTCTTGATCACTACAGCTTTGTAATATAACTTGAAGTCCAGAATTGTGATGCCTCCAGCTTTGCTTTTCTTTTTTCAAGGTTGCTTTGGCTAGTCAGCATCCTCTGTGATTTCAGACAAATTTTAGGGTTGTTTTAGCTCTGTGAAAAATGCTGTTGGTATTTTAATAGGGATTGTATAAATCTATAGATTGCTTTGGGTAGTATGGGCATTTTAATAATATTTATTCTCCCAATCCATGAGCTTGGAATACCTTTGCATTTCTTTGTGTCATCCTCAATTTCTTTCTTCAATGTGGGTTTTTGTTTTGTTTTGTTTTGTTTTGTTTTTACGATTTATTTGCTTTAGAGAGAGAGCATATACAAGCATGGGGAAGGGGCAAAGAGGAAGGGAGAGAGAGAATCTCAAGCAGATTCCCTGCTGAGCACAGAGCCCAACATGGAGTTTGATCCCACAACCCTGAGATTATGACCTGAGCCAAAATTAAGAGTCAGATGCTTGACTGACTGAGCCACCCAGGTGCCCCTCATCAATGTTTTATAGTTTTCAGAGTATAGATCTTTCACCTCTTTAGTTAGATTTATTCCTAGATATCTTTTTGTTTTTGGTGCAATTGTAAATAGGATTAGTCCCTTAACTTCTCTTTCTGCTGCTTCATTTTTGGTGTTTAGAAATGCAATAGATTTCTGTATGTTGATTTTGTACCTGCGACTTTATTGCATTTGTGCATCAGTTCTAGCAGTTTTCTGATGGAGTCTTTCAGGTTTTCCATATAGTGTCATGTCATCTGCAATAGTGAAAGTTTTATTTCTTCCTTGTCAATTTGCATGCCTTTTATTTCTTCTTTTTGTCCAATTGCTGTAGCTAGGTCTCCCAGTGCTATGGTTAAATAACAGTGGTGAAAGTGGATGTCCTTGTCTTTTCCTGATCTTAGGGAAAAAGCTTATTTTTTCCCCATTGAGTATGATATTTGCTGTGGGCTTTTCATATATGGCCTGTATTAAGTTGAGGTATGTTCTCTCTAAACCTACTTTGTTGAGGGCTTTTATCATGAATGGATGTTGTACTTTGTCAAATGCTTTTTCTGCATCCTTTGAAAGGATCATATGGTTCTTCTCCTTTCTTTTATTAATGTGGCATATCACATTGATTGGTTTGTGAATATTGAGCCACCCTTGCAATCCAGGAATAAGTCCTACTTAATCATGGTGAGTTTTTTTTATTATATTGTTGAATTCAATTTGTTAGTTTTTTTTTTTTTTGAGAATTTTTGCATCTGTATTCATCAGAGACATTGGCCTGTAGTTCTCTTTTTTAGTGGAGTCTTTAGCTAGTTTTGGTATCGGGGGTAATGCTGGCCTCTTAGGATGAGTTTGGAACTTTTCATTCCTTTTCTATTTTTTGGAATAGTTTGAGAGAAATAGGTATTAACTATTCTTTAAATGTTTGGTCGAATTCACCTGTGAAGCCATCTGGTCCTGGACTTTTGTTTTTTGAGAGCTTTGTGATTAGTGATTCAATTTCTTTGCAGACTATTGGACTGCTCAAATTTTCTATTTCTTCCTGTTTCAACTTTGGTAGTTTCTGTTTCTAGGAATTTATCCATTTCTTCCAGGTTGTCCAATTTGCTGGCATATGGTTTTCCATATTTTCTTATAATTGTTTGTATTTCTGTGGTATTGATTGTTATTTCTCCTCTCTCATTTGTGATTTTATTTATTTGCGTCCTTTCTCTTTTCTTTTTAATATAATACAGGAAAGACTATGCAATGAGAAATAGCCTCTTCAACAAATGGTGTGGGGGAAACTGGACAGTAACATGCAAAAGAATTAAATTGGACCACTTTCTTATACCGTACACAGAAATAAATTCAAAATGGATTAAAGACCTAAATGTGAGACAGGAAACCACAAAAATCCTAGAGAAGTGGAGTAACCTCCTTGATATCAGCCACAGCAATTTCTTTCTAGATATGTCTCCTGAGGCAAGGGAAACAAAAGCAAAAATAAGCTATTGGGACTTCAAGGTTAAAAGCTTCTGCACAATAATGGAAACAACAAAACTAAAAGGCAAATTACAAAATGGGAGAAGATATTTGCAAATGACATATCTGATATTCAAAATGCATAAAGAACTTATAAAACTCAACACCCAAAAAATGAATAATCCAATTTCAAAATTGGTAGAAGATATGAATAGACACTTTTCCAAAGAAGACATACAGAGGCCAACAGACACATGAAACAATACTCAATATCACTCATCATCAGGGAAATACAAATCAAAACTACAGTGAGATACTACCTTACACCTGTCAGGGAATGGCTAAAATAAAAAACACAAGAAGCATCAGGGGTTGGCAAGGATGTGGAGAAAGGGGAACCCTCTTACACTATTGGTGGGAATGCAAACTGGTGTAGCCACTCTGGAAAACAGTATGGAGGTTCCTCAGAAAGCTAAAAACAGTACTACCCTATTCTCCAGCTATTGCGCTACTAAGTATTACCCAAAGAACACAAAAATACTAATTCAAAGGGAAACCTCTACCCCAATGATTATAGAAATTGGAAAAGACACCATTATCTGTAATAGCCAAATCACGGAAACAGCCCAAATGTCCATCAACTGGTGAGTAAAGATACACACACACACACACAGACACTACAATATTAGCCATAAAAAAATGAAATCTTGCCATTTGCAACAACATTAAGGAGCTAATATAATGCTAAGTAAAATAAGTCAGAAAAATCATACCATATTATTTCACTCACATGTGGAATTTAAGAAACAAAACAAATGAATAAAAGGAAAAAAGAGAGAGAGAGGCAAACCCAGAAACAGATTCTGAACTATAGAGAACAAAATGATGATTACCAGAGGGGAGGTGGATGGGGGATGGGTTAAACAGGTGATGGGGAGTAAAGAGTACACTTGTTATTATATGCAACAGGTGTTGCACAGAAGTGTTGAATCACTATATTGTACATCTGAAACTAATATTACACTGTATGTTAACTAACTAGAATTTAAATAGAAATTTTAAAAAAAATCAATGGCTAACAAGCACATGAACAGATGCAATCATTAGGAAAATGGAAATAGAAAATAAATAAAGAAAGGAAGAAGGGAAGGAAGAAAGGAATGAAGGAAGGAAAGAAAGATAAAAGACACCCAAATTAGAAAGAAAGAAGTGAAATTGTCCCTGTTTGCTGATGTTATAATCTTATATATAGAAAATCTTAAAGATTCCACCAAGACATTGTTAGAATTAATAAATTAAGTAAGTTGCAGAATACAAAAATAAGTTGTGTTTTTAATAATAAACTACTTGGAAAATAAATTTAAAAACAATTCCATTACAATGGCATAATAAATACGATATATAATAGCAATAATAAAAAACTTAGAAATAAATTTATCCAAGGAGATGAAAAATCTGTACATTGAAAACTATGTATGTTGATGAAAGAAATTGGAAAAGACACCAATAAGTGGAAACATATCCCATGTTCATAGATTGGAAGACTTAATAATGTTAATATGTCCATACTACCCAAAGCCATCTGCAGAGTCAATGTAATCTCTATCTATTAAATACCTATAGTATTTTTCACAGAAATAGAAAAAACAATCCTAAAATTTGTATGGAACTGTAAAATAGTCCAAATAGCTAAAGCAATCCTGAGAAAGAACAAAGCTGAATCATCACACATCTTGATTTCAAACTGTATTACAAATCTATAGTAATCAAAACAATATATTGGCATAAAAACAGAAATAATACAATAAGTATTTGGTAAGGGAGCCAAGAATACTAAACGGGTAGTCTCTTTAATAAATGGTGAAACTGGATAATCACATGCAAAAGAATAAAATGGACCACTATGCTATTCCACCTACAAAAAATTAACTCAAAATGGATTAAAAACTTTTATGTAAGTCTGCAACAAACTTCTAGGAAAAAACATAGAGGAAAATCTCCTTGACATTGGTCATGGCCATAATTTTTTTTTGGATATGACACCAAAGACATAGGCAACAAAAGCAAACATTTAAGTGAGACTACATCAAATTTATAAGTTCTGCACAGTATAAAAACAATCAACAAAATGAAAAGGCAACCTATGGAAATGGGAAAAAATATTGACAAACCAACTACATATAAGGAGTTAATATCCAAACTATATAAGGAACTTATATAACTCAATAACAAATTTAAATAATTTAAATGCAATTAAAAATGGGCAAAGGACCTGAATAGACATTTTTCCAAAGAAGACATAAAAATGGCCAATAGGTATGGGAAGATGCTCAATATCACTGATCATTAAGAAAATGCAAATCAAAGCCACAATGAGATATCCCCTTACTTCTGTTAGGTTTACTAATCTCAAAAGACATCAAAAGAAAATAAATGCTAATATCAAAAGATAATAAATGCTGTCAAGAATGTGGAGAGAAAGGTCTGTTGACAAGAATATAAATTTGCATAGCCACTATGGAAAACAATATGGAGATTCCTCAAAAGATTGAAAATAAAACCACACATGATCCAGCAATTCCCCTTTTGAGTATATATCTGAAGGAAATGAACACTATTTTGAAGAGATATCTGCAACCCCATGTTTATTGCAGCATTATTTACAATAACCAGGACATGACAATAACCTGTCTATAAATGGATGAATGAATAAAGTGTGGGATATAAACAATGTAATATTCAGCCATGAAAATGAAGGAAATGATGAGTTTGTGACAACATGAATGGATATTAAGGACACTAAGCTAACTGAAATAAGTTAGAGGAAAAATAATTACTGTATGATCTCACTCACACAGAGAATCTAAAAATGCCAAGCTTATAGAATGACTAAGTCACAGGAAAAAAGACTTAGCATAAGGAATATAGTCAATAGTATTACAATAGTACTGTATGGTGATAGACGGTAGCTACACTTATGCTGAGAATCACACAATATATAAACTTGTCAAATCACTATGCTGCATACCTGAAACTAATGTAATACTGTAGGTCAACTGTACTCAAAAATTAAATTAATTAAATTAAACTTATTTAATTTAAATTAAAAAGCCACCATATAATAGACTATAATAGTGGTTCAGGTGCTGGGGTAGGGGGGAAATGGGAAAATGTTAATCAAAAAGTATCAACTTCTAGTTATAAGATGACTCTAAATCCTGGGATGTAATGTACAGCATGGTGACTATAGTTAAAAACACTGTACTGTTTATTTCAAGTTGGTAAGGAGTAGAACTTAAATATTCTGGCCACACACAAAAAAAAAAAGGTAACTATGAGAGTTGATGGATGTGTTAACTAACCTTTTGAGGTAATCATTTTTGCAATACATACATATATTAGGTTATCACATTGCACACCTCAAACTCATGCAATATTATATGAAAATTATAAATCTTTAAAACTGGAAAAATACTGTTGGAACTAATACATAGAGTCAGGAAAGTAGGATATAAAATCAACCTCAACAGTCAGTTACATGTCTATACGCTAACAACAGTATAAAAAGAAAATTAAGAAAGCAATTTCATTTACAGCAGCACCAAAAGAATAAAACACTTAAGAATAAACTTAACCAGGGGAGAAGCAAGATGGCAGAGGAGTAAGAGACATAATTTCATCGGGTCCCAGGAGTTCAGCCAGATAGTCATCAAACCATTCTGAACACCTACAAACTCAACAGGAGATTGAGGAGGAGAGCAGCAATTCTAGGAACAGAAAAGCAACCACATTCTGAAAAGTAGGATATACGGAGAAGTGAGTCCGAGGTGATATATGGGAAGAGAGACCCTGGGGGGAGGGGCCAGCTCCCAGTAAACTATAGAGCAGTGGAGCACAAAATCAGAACTTTTAGAAGTCTCCACTGAAGGACATCGCTCCAGAGGCTAAGCAGGGAATGGAGCCCTTGCTGGGACTGGGTGGTCTCAGGACCCACGCAGTCACAAAAAGACCAGGGGTGTCTGAATGCAGTAGAGCTCCCAGGTATCAGAGCAGGGAAGCCGGATGCAGAGATGGAGCCGAGGAGGGGGGCTCTCAGCTTGGAATTACCTGAAACCATGATCAGAGGCACAGTCGGGGCCACTGCTCTTCGAAAAGGGACCCCACAGATGGCAGATCTGGGGAACCCCCCTCCTTCCTCCTCCAGGAGCAGCGTGGGAACATGCTACAAGAATCTGCTGGGTTTGGAGACTCCAAACAGGGCCGTGCACCCGAGATATAAACACTCAGTCACAGGCTGCATGAGCTCCGAGTTCGGCTAGAGACCAGGGAGACTGGAGCAACTGACTGCTTTTCTCTCATGGCACACTGAGGAGTGGGGCCCGAGCTCTTGGCTCCTACGGGCCAGAGACTGACAGGCTGCCATATTCATTCCCATCCTCCAAAGCTGTTTGGAAAGTGTTCAGGGAACAAAAGCTACCAAAAGCAAAACCGAGCAGATTATTTACCCTGGCCCCTGGCAAGTGTAGCGCAATTCCACCTTGGGCAAAGACATTTGAGAATCACTGCAAGAGGCCCCTTCCACAGAAGATCACCAAGAACATCCAGCCGAGACCAAGTTCACCAATCAGTGAGAACTACAAAACTCCAGAGCTAGGGAAATGGAACACATAGAATTCATGGCTTTTCTCCCATGATTTTTAGTCTTTCAAAGTTAATTTTTTTATTTTATCTTTTTCTTATTCTATTTTTTAAAGTTTTCCCCTTTCTTATTTTAACCTTTTAAACTATTTTCTCTTATAAATACCTTTCTAAAAATCTTTTTTAAAGACTTTAATTTATTTATTTGACAGAGAGGGAGCACAAGCAGGGGGAAGGACAGGCCGAACAACAGCGAGAAGCAAACTCCCCACAGAGCAAGAGCCCGACATGGGACTTGATCCTTGGACCCTGGGATCATGACCCAAACCGAAGGCCCACACTCAACCGAGCCACCCAGGCATGCTCTAAAAATCTTTTTTAGTTTTCATTGTTATAATCATATTCTATCCCTATAAGTTTTTCTTTCCTTAAAATTTTGGGGTACAGTTTCTTCTAACAGATCAAAATATACCCTAAATCTAGCCTAGGGTTTTGTTCTAGTCTCCAGTGTGATCACATTCTCTCCTTCTGTTTTTGTTTTTTTTTCTTTTTCCCACCAACTTTTATTTTTTTAAGATTTTTATTTATTTATTTGACAGACAGAGATCACAAGTAGGCAGAGAGGCAGGCAGAGAGACAGAGGAGGAAGCAGGCTCCCCACAGAGCAGAGACCCCAATGTGGGGCTCAATCCCAGGACCCTGGGAGCATGACCTAAGCCGAAGACAGGCTTTAACCCACTGAGCCACCCAAGCACCCCTCAACCAAATTCTTATCAATTCCTTTTTAAAATTTTCATCTTTACAGTCATATTCCATCCCTTGTGATTATCCTTATTTGTCTGTATGTGTCTGTGTGTGTGTCTGTGTGTATATATGCTTTTCTTTCTTTAAAATTTTGGGAGGCAGTACTTCTAAAGGACCAAAATACACCCAAAATCAAGTGTGTGGCTCTGTTCTATTCTAAATTTATGCAAACATATTTCCCCCACCTTTCTTCTCTCTCTCCCAGCTTCTGGTCTCTTCTTATTTGGTTAGTGCATATTTTTTCTGGGGTCATTGCTACCCTTAGTATTTTGTTCTCTCATTCATCTATTCTTCTCTGAATAAAATGACAAGGCAGAAAAACTCATCTAAAAAAAAAAAAAAACAAAACAAAAAACAAAAAACAAGACACAATACCTAAGTGGCTAGGGACCTAATCAATATGGATATAAGAAGTCAGAACTAAAATTTAGAATGATGATAATAAAGATGCTAGCTGGGTTTGAAAAAAAGCATAGAAGATACTAGAGAATCACTTTCTGGAGAATCACTTTCTGGAGAAATAATCCCTTTCTGGAGAACTAAAAGAACTAAACTCTAACCAAGTTGAAATCAAAAAAAAGCTATTAATGAGCTGCAATAAAAAATGGAGACTGTTGGGGCACCTGGGTGGCTCAGTGGGTTAAGCCTCAGCCTTCGGCTCAGGTCACGATCGCAGGGTCCTGGGATCAAGCCCCACACTGGGCTCTCTGCTCAGCAGGGAGCCTGCTTCCCCCTCTCTCTCTGCTTGCCTCTCTGCCTACTTGTGATCTCTCTCTCTGTGTCAAATAAATAAATAAAATCTTTTTTAAAAATGGAAGCTCTTAGGGGCGGCTGGGTGGCTCAGTTGATTAGGCAACTGCCTTCAGCTCAGGTCATGATCCCAGAGTCCTGGGATCAAGTCCCACATCGGATTCTCTGCTCCACAGGTAGTCTGCTTCTCCCTCTGACCTTCTCCTCTCTCGTGCTCTCTCTCACTGTCTCTCTGTCAAATAAATAAATAAAATCTTAAAAAAAAAATGGAAGCTCTTACTGCTAGGATAAATGAGGCAGAAGAGAGAATTAGTGATATAGAGGACCAAACGATGGAGAATAAAGAAGCTGAGCAAAAGAGAGACAAACAACTACTGGACCATAAGGGGAGAATTCAAAAGATAAGTAATACCATAAGATGAAACAATATTAGAACAATTGGGATCCAAGAAGAAGAAGAAAGGGGGGGGTGGGGGACAGAAGGTATATTGGAGCAAATTATAGCAGAGAATTTCCCTAATCTGGGAAAGGGAACAAGCATCAAAATTCAGGAGGCACAGAGAATCCCCCTCAAAATCAATAAAAATAGGTCAATACCCCATCATCTAATAGTAAAACCTACAAGTCTCAGTGACAAAGAGAAAATCCTGAAAGCAGCTTGGGACAAGAGGTCTGTAACATACAATGGTAGAAATATTAGATTGGCAGCATACCTATCCACAGAGACCTGACAGGACAGAAAGAACTGGCATGATATATTTAGAGCACTAAATGAGAAAAATATGCAGCCAAGAATACTATATCCAGCTAGGCTGTCATTGAAAATAGAAGGAGAGAAAAAAGCTTCCAAGACATACAAAAACTAAAAGAATTTGCAAACACCAAACCAGCCCTACAGGAAATATTAAAAGGGGTCCTCTAAGCAAAAAGAGAGCCTATCAGTAACAAACCAGAGAGGAACAGAGACAATATACAGTAAAGTCACATTGCAGGCAATATAATGGCACTAAATTCATATCTTTCAATAGTTACCTTGAATGTAAATGGGCTAAATGCCCCAATCAAAAGACACAGAGTATCAGAATGGATAAAAAACAAAACAAAACAAATCAAAACAAAAGAACAAGACCCATTGATATGCTATCTGCAAGAGACTCATTTTAGACCCAAAGACACCTCCAGATTTAAAGTGAGGAGGTGGAAAGCAATTTACCATGCTAATGAACATCAAAAGAAAGCTGGGGTGGCAATCCTTAGATCAGATAAATTAGATTTTAAGCCAAAGACTATAAGAAGAGATGAGGAAAGACACTGTATCATACTTAAAGGGTCTGTCCCACAAGAAGATCTAACAATTTTAAATATCTATGCCCCTAACATGGGAGCACCCAATTATATAAACCAATTAATAACAAAATCAAAGAAACACATCAACAATAATACAATAACAGTAGCGGACTTTTTTTTTTTTTTAAAGATTTTATTTATTTATTTGAAAGAGAGGCAGTGAGAGAGAGCATGAGCGAGGAGAAGGTCAGAAGGAGAAGCAGACTCCCCGTGGAGCTGGGAGCCTGATGCGGGACTCGATCCCAGGACTCCGAGATCATGACCCGAGCCGAAAGCAGTCGTCCAACCAACTGAGCCACCCAGGCGTCCCAACAGTAGCGGACTTTAACATCCCCCTCACTGAAATGGACAGATCATTTAAGCAAAAGATCAACAAAGAAGTAAAGGCTTTAAATGACACACTGGACCAGATGAACATCACAGATATATTCAGAACATTCCATCCCAATGCAACAGAATACACATTCTTCTCTAGTGCACATGGAACATTCTCCAGAATAGATCACACCCTGGGCCACAAATCAGGTTTCAACTGGTACCAAAAGATTGGGATCATTCCCTGCATATTTCCAGAAAACAATGCTTTGAAACTGAACTCAACCACAAGAAGAAAGTTGGAAGGAACTCAAATACAGGCTAAGGAGGCTAAAGAGTATCCTACTAAAGAATGAATGGGTCAACCAGGAAATTAAAGAAGAATTTTTTTTTAAAGATTTTATTTATTTATTTGACAGAGAGAGAGATCACAAGCAGGCAGAGTGGCAGGCAGAGAGAGAGGGGAAAGCAGGCTCCCTGCCAAGCAGAAAGCCAGATGCGGGGCTTGATCCCAGGACCCCAAGATCATGACCCGAGCCGAAGGCAGAGGCCCAACCCACTGAGCCACCCAGGCGCCCCTTAAAGAACAATTTTTTAAAAAATGGAAACAAATGAAAATGAAAACAACTATTCAAAATCTTTGGGATACAGCAAAGACGGTCCTGAGAGAAAAGTATATAGCAATAAAAGTCTTTCTCAAGAAACAAAGAAGGTCTCGGGGCACCTGGGTGGCTCAGTGGGTTAAGCCTCTGCCTTCGGCTCAGGTCATGATCTCAGGGTCCTAGGATCAAGCCCCGTATCCATCTCCCTGCTCAGCAGGGAGCCTGCTTCCCCCTCTCTTTCTGCTTGCCTCTCTGCCTACTTGTGATCTCTCTCTCTCTCTCTCTCTGTTAAATAAATAAATAAAATCTTAAAAAAAAAAAAGAAGGAAGTTCTCAAATATACAATCTAACCCTACACCAAGAGAGAGAAAGAACAAGAAATAAAGCTTAAACCCAGTAGGAGAAGAAAAGTAATAAGGATCAGAACAGAAATCAATGAAGGAAACCAAAAGAACAGTAGAACAAAGCAATGAAACTAGGAGCTGGTTCTTTGAAAGAATTAATAAGATTGATAAACCCCTGGCCAGACTTACCAAAAGGAAAAGAGAAAGGACCCAAATAAATAAAATCATGAATGAAAGAGGAGAGATCACAACTAACACCAAAGAAATGCAAACAATTATAAGAACATATTATGAAGAACTATATGCCAGCAAATATGACAATCTGGAAGAGATGAATGCATTCCTAGAAACATATAAAATACCAAAAATGAACCAGGAAGAAATAGAAAACCTGAAGAGACCCATAACCAGTAAGGAGACTGAAGCGGTCATCAAAAATCTCCCAATAAACAAGAGCCCTGGGCCAGATGGCTTCCCAGAGGAATTGTATCAAACATTTAAGAAAGAATCAATACCTCGTCTCCTAAAACTGTTCCAAAGAATAGAAGTGGAAGGAAAACATCCAAATGCATTTTATGACGACAGCATTACCTTGATCCCGAAACCAGACAAAGTTAAAGACCCTATCAGAAAGGAGAATTACAGACCAATATCCCTGATGAACATGGATGCAAAAATTCTCACCAAAAGAGTAGCCAATAGGATCCAACAGTACATTAAAAGGATTATTCACCATCACCAAGTAGGATTTATTCCTGGACTCCAAGGTTGGTTCAACATCCGCAAATCAATCAATGTGATACAACACATTAATAAAAAAAAGAACAAGAACCATATGACACTCTCAACAGATGCTGAAAAAGCATTTGACAAAGTAGAGCATCCTTTCTTGATCGAAACTCTTCACAGTGTAGGGATAGCGGTACATACCTCAATATCATAAAAGCCATCTGTGAAAAACCCACAGCGAATATCATTCTCAATGGGGAAAACTGAAAGCTTTTCCCCTAAGGTTAGGAACACGGCAGGGATGTCCACTATCACCACTGCTATTTGACATAGTACTAGAAGTCCTAGCCTCAGGAATCAGACAAAAGAAGAAATAAAAAACATCCAAATCAGCAAGGAAGAAGTCAAACTCTCACTCTCTGCAGATGATACTTTATGTGGAAAACCCAAAAGACTCCACTCCAAAACTGCTAGAACTCATACAGAGAATTCAGTCAAGTGTCAGGATATAAAATCAATGCACAGAAATCAGTTGCATTTCTATACACCAACAGCAAGACAGAATAGAGAGAAATTAAGGAGTCAATCCCATTTACAATTGCACCCAAAACCATAAGATACTTAGGAATAAACGTAACCAAAGAGGCAAAGAATCTGTACTCAGAAAACTATAAAGTACTCATGAAAGAAATTGAGGAAGACAAAACGAAATGGAAGAACGTTCCATGCTCATGGATTGGAAGAACAAATATTGTGAAAATGTCTATGCTACCTAGAGCAATCTACACATTTAATGCAATCCCTATCAAAATACCATCAACTTTTTTCAAAGAAATGGAACAAATAATCCTAAAATTTATATGGAACCAGAAAAGACCCCAAATAGCCAGAAGAATATTGAAAAAGAAAACCAAAGGTGGCAACATCACAATTCCAGACTTCAAGCTCTATTACAAAGCTGTAATCATCAAGACAGTACAGTACTGGCACAAAAACAGACACATAGATCAATGGAACAGAATAGAGAGCCCAGAAATGGACCCTCAACTCTATGGTCAACTAATCTTTGACAAAGCAGGAAAGAATGTCCGGTGGAAAAAAGACAGTCTCTTCAACAAATGGTGTTGGGAAAATTGGGACAGCCACATGCAGAAGAATGAAACTGGACCATTTCCTTACACCACACACAAAAATAGACTCAAAATGGATAAAAGACCTCAATGTGAGACAGAAATCCATCAAAATCCTTGAGGAGAACACAGGCAGCAACCTCTTCAACCTCAGCCTCAGCAACTTCTTCCTAGAAACATCGCCAAAGGCAAGGGTAACAAGGGCAAAAATGAATTATTGGTACTTCATCAAGATCAAAAGCTTTTGCACAGCAAAGGAAACAGTCAACAAAACCAAAAGACAAGCGACAGAATGGGAGAAGATATTTGCAAATGACATGTGATAAATGTGATAATAATAAATGTGATAAAAATGTGATAAATGATAAAGGGCTAGTATCCAAAATCTATAAAGAACTTATCAAATTCAACACCCAAAGAACAAACAATCCAATCAAGAAATGGGCAGAGGACATGAACAGACATTTCTCCCAAGAAGACATCCAGAGGGCCAAGAGACACATGAAAAAGTGCTGAACCTCACTCGGCATCAGGGAAATACAAATCAAAACCACAGTGAGATACCACCTCACACCAGTCAGAATGGCTAAAATTAACAAGTCAGGAAACAAGAGATGTTGGCAAGGATGTGGAGAAAGGGGAACCCTCCTCTGTTGGTGGGAATGCAAGGTGGTATGGACCCTCTGGAAAACAGCATGGAGGTTCCTCAAAAAGTTGAAAATAGAACTAGCCTATAATCCAGGAATCACAATACTGGGTATTTACCCCCAAAATACAAAAACACTAATCCAAAGGGATGCATGCACCCTTTCCCTTGGCTCCCACTCCTCAGGAACCAACTTCTTTAGATTCCACATATAATTGAGATCATACAGCATTTGTCATTTTTTCCAGTTTTATTGAGACATCAACATATAAAATACATAAGTTTAAGGTGTATAAAGTGATGATTTGATACACATACAGACTGTAAAATGAGTACTACAGTAGGATTAGTTAACACATCCATCCCTTCACATGACTAATCTACATTCTCAACAAGGTTTAAGTATATAATATAGTATTGTTATTTGACACAAAAGCAAAGGCAACAAAAGCAAAAAAAAAAACAAGTGTGGCTATATCAAATTAAAAAGCTTTGTCACAGCAAAGCACAGACCACCCATCAGTAATAACTCTCCGTGGGTTTTAGATTAAAAAGAAAAACCAGTAGGAAAATACAAGGTGAATCTGAAATATCTTGTTCCATCAGATATAAGGGAACTGGATAATTATTTTTCAATATCACCAAAATGGTGACATAGGAGAACCCAGCCTCTGTCTCCCCTCAAAGATCAACAGACTGCGATCCATGAACAAAAACAGCTCTGGAGAGCTCTGGAGTCTATTTCAGAAACTTTAGCAATGCAATAGAACAAAAAACCAGAGAATAAGAACACAGAAAGAGAAGAAAGAGTTTTATTTTGCCTGTCTTTTCCCACCACACCCTACCCCTTCACCCAAGGCAACACTGCTCAGCACCAAGGTTCTTCCCAGCTAGAAAGAGCTCCCTTTACCAGAAAAGGAAAAAAGGGATTAGTGATCAGCTTCCCTACCCTTTCAGAGCACTTCATGGTCTCACTTCAATTTCATCCCACCCAGACTGGCAGAGTTGAGATGCACAGAGACAGCTAGGAACAAGGAAAAACAGCAGAGGCAACCAAAAGCAGCTACATGAGTCACAGGTCACATGTCATAGTTCAGTGACATGCTCTACAGACAAACCCCACAGATTCTGCCACTTCAGAAAGTAATGATCACAGCAGAGTCCCTGACAATTTCACCAGCTTTTGCCTCACAGGTATTCACATTTGCTCACATTAGCCCCCTCTCCGCACACACTCCCTGCCACCCTTTCCAGAGCCCTTGAATCACACCAGCAGCCAACCAAGGTTCCTGTTCAAATACAAGACGCTAGCATAGACCCCAAAAGATTACCCTAAACATCATGTGCACATGAGTCTAGCTTCTCCAGCTATGCACCTGCATACTACCAACCTGATGCCCATCAGTAACTACCACTATGGTGCACACAGCCAGAAGGGGAGACCATGCAACCAGAGGAGAATACACCAACAGCGAGAGCCCCTGTAGCTGCCAGTGAGCCCAAAGCTGGCTCCAGCCCTTACTCCCTGCCCTGCCCCAACTACTACATGTGTCTGTAGCTGGCCTCCATCACTTAACAGCGCTTACGATTGGTCCCCACAGCCAAGTATGTGCATACCAAAAGCTCCAGTCACCACCTCTATCTGTCCTGGTCCCTAGCTGGGCCCCACCTGGTGGGGTGCTGGAGGCACCACTGAGGACTCCAAGAGCCCTCACAGCCTCTGTAGACCCTGCAGTGCTTGCCAAAAACAACTGTCAGTGCTGTAGACCCCAATGGTCTGAGCCAAAGGCCCATCATGCCCCACCCGATAGATAGTGCAACTACACATCCCAGCAGTTAGCACCCTGCACCACTAGAACTGGGGTTACAGCATGCTCCAATATGTGCCCACCCACAGATAACAGTCTTCCCTCATCGAAGTTAGGCCAAAAGAAGGACTGTTTCTTCAAATATTCAGGAAACCATACTAGGCTAAAGGAATAATGAAGAATCAGGGAAACATGCAGAGAAATACAGTAAACCTCTAGTAACTAACCCCAAAGAATGAGAGATCCAGGAATTACCTGACAAAGAAACTCAAAATAATTGTTCTAAAGATGCTCGGAGAGCTATAAGAAAACAGAAAAAACAATTTAATGATCGTGAAAAACAATACAAGAAAAAATGAGAAGTTCAACAGATAGCATAAGGAAAAAAAAAATCAAATTCCCTGCTCAGTAGGGAGCCTGTCTCTCCCACTGTCCCTCACCCTGCTCATGCTCTCTCTAAGTAAAATCTTAAAAAAAAAAACAAAACAAAAACAGAAATTGTATAGCTGAAGAATATAATGATTGGAGAAATCAACAGAAAGCTTCAACAGCAGACTTAACCAAGAAGAGTAATCAGTGATCTAGAAGACATATCAATTGAAATTATCCAGTTAGAGAGCAAAAAGAAAAAAAGAATGAAAAGAGAAGACAAAAGTCTACAAAAGACAAACAATCCACATATCATTAGAATTCCAGAAGGATAAAAGATGGAGAAAGATTCCCCCTCTCTCTCTCTCTCTGCCTGCCTCTCTGCCTACTAGTGCTCTCTGTCAAATAAATTTTTAAAAAATCTTTAAAAAGGTGGGGGGAAGGGGCGCCTGGGTGGCTCAGTGGTTTAAGCCAATGCCTTCAGCTCAGGTCGTGATCCCAGGGTCCTGGGATCAAGTCCCACATCAGGCTCTCTGCTTCGGCAGGGAGCCTGCTTCCCCCTCTCTCTCTCTGCCTGCCTCTCTGTCTACTAGTGCTGTCTGTCTGCCAAATAAATAAAAAAAATCTTAAAAAAAAAAAAAAAGATGGAGAAAGGGACAGAAAGCTATTTAAAGAAATAACAGCTAAAAATAGTCCAAACCTGGGGAGAGACTTGGACAGTCAAATTCATGAGGGTAGAGATCACCACAAAATCTTAATCCAAAATGATCTTCTCTAAAGAAAAACAAAGCTGGAGGTAACACAATTCCAGATTTTATGATTTACTACAAAACTGAAATAATCAAAACAGTACAGTACTGGCACAAAAGACACATAGGTCAATGGGACAGAACAGAGAACCCAGAAATAAACTCACACCTGAATGGTCAATTACTTACATGAAAGGAAGGAATAACAAACAATGGGGATAAGACCATCTCTTCAACAAGTGGTACTGAGAAAACTGAACAACTACATGCAAAAGAATGAAACTAGACCACTTTCTTACACCATACACAAAAATAAACTCAAAATGTTAAAGACCTAATTGTGACACCTAAAACCATAAAATTCCCAGAAAAGGGCACCTGGGTGGCTCAGTTGGTTAAGCAACTGCCTTCGGCTCAGGTCACGATCCTGCGGTCCCAGGATCAAGTCCCACATCAGGCTCCCTGCTCGGCCTTTCTCCTCTCATGCTCTCTCTCTTTCTCTCTCTCTCTCTCAAGTAAATAAATAAAACCTTAAAAAAAAAAATTCCCAGAAAAAAAACATAGGCAACTCCTCAAACAAGGAAAACAAAAGCAAAAATAAATTACCGCAACTACATCAAAATGAAAAACTTTTACACAGTGAAAGAAACAATCAACAAAACAAAAAGGCAACCGACTCAACAGGGAAATATATCTGCAAATGATATATCCAATAAGGGGTGAATATCCAAAATATTTAGGGAATTTATACAATGCAACACTCCAAAAAAAACAAATAATCCTACTAAAAATGGGCAGAGGAACTGAACATTTTCTAAAGACATACAGATGGCCAAAACACATGAAAAGATGCTCAAGATCATTAATCATCAGGGAAATGCAAATCAAAACCACAAGGAGTGATCAACTCACACTTGTCAGAATGGTTAAAATCAAAAAGACGAGAAATAAGTGTTGGCAAGAATATGAAGAAAAACCCTCATGCACCATTGGTGGGGATGCAAATTGGTGCAGCTACTGTGGAAAACAGTATGAAGATTCCTCAAAAAATTAAAAATAGAAATACAATCCAGTAATTCCACCACTGAATACTTACCTTAAAAAAAAAAAGAACACTAATTCAAAAAGATACAGGTATCTCTTATGTTTATTGCAGCATTATTTAAAATAGCCAAGAAATGGAAGCAACCCAAGTATCCATCAATAGATAAATGGAAAAAGAAGATGTGGTGCTATATACAAGGGATATTACACAGACATAAAAAAGAATGAGATCTTGCCATTTGCAATGTGAATGGCCCTAGAGGGTATAATGCTAAGTGAAATAAGTCAGATAGAGAAAGACAAACACCATATGATTTCATTCACATGTGGAATTTAAGAAAGAAAAGAAAGAAAACAAGAGACAAAAAAACAGACTCTTAAATACAGAGAACAAACTGGTGGTTGCCAGAGGGGAGGTGGGTGGGAAGATGAGTGAAATAGATGAAGGGGATTAAAAGGTACAAACTTCAGGATGCCTGGATGGCTCAGTAAGTTAAGCAACCAACCCTTGATCCAGCTCAGGTTATGATCTGGGTTGTGGTCAAGCCCCAAATTGGGCTCTGTGCTGAGTGTGGAGCTGCTTAAGATTTCCTCTCTCTCTTCCCCTCCCACTGCCCTACCCCACCTCATGCTCTCTAAAAAATAAAAATAGGGGCGGCTGGGTGGCTCAGTCCGTTAAGTGGCTACCTTGGGCTCAGGTCATGATCCCAGCATCCTGGGATCAAGCCCTGCATCAGGCTCCCTGCTCAGCAGGCTCCCTGAGCTGAGCAGGGAGCCTGCTTCTCCCTCTCCCTCTGCTCCTCCCCGCTGCTTGTGCTCTCTCTAATAAATAAATATTAAAAATAAAGTAAATATAAAAATAAAAGGTACAAACTCCCAGTTACAAAGAAATAAGTCACAGAACATTTCATCCAACAAAAGCAGAATACACATTCTTCTCATGTGCAAATGTAACATTTTTCAGAATAGATCATGTTAGATCAAAAACCAAATCTTAGGGGTGCCTGGGTGGCTCAGAGGGTTAAGCCTCTGCCTTCAGCTCAGGTCATAATCTCAGGGTCCTGGGATCGAGCCCCACATCGGGCTCTCTGCTCAGCAGGGAGCCTGCTTCCTCCTCTCTCTCTGCCTGCCTGCTTGTGATCTCTCTCTCTCTGTCAAATAAATAAATAAACTCTTAAAAAAAAATCTTAGGAAATTTAAGACTGAAATCATACCAAGTATCTTCTTCAGCCACAATGGTATGAAACTAGAAATCAGTAATAGGAGAAAAGCTAGAAAATTCACAAATATGTGAAGATTAACACATTCCTGAGCAACTAATATGTCAAAGAAATCAAACAGGAAATAAAAAAAAATTTAAACAAACAAAAACACAACATACCAAAACTTATGCAAGGCTACAAAAGTAATTCTAAAAGTAAGTTTATAGTGATACAAGCTTACACCAAGAAAAAAGAAAGATCTCAAACAAATAACCTCGCTTTACACCTCAAGGAACTAGAGAAAGAAACACAAAGCCCAAATTTAGTGCAAGGAATGAAATAACAAAGGTCAGAGTGAAAATAAATAAAACAGAAACCAGAAAAATGATAGAAAAGATCAACAAAACTAAGAGCTGGTGTTTTGAAAAGATAAAATCAACAAGGCTTTAGCGAGACTAAGAAAAAAAGACTACTCAAATCTTAAGTAAAATAAAAAATGAAAGAGGAGACATTATATCTGGTACTACAGAAATACAGAGTATAATAAGAGATTACTATGAACAATTATATGCCAATAAACTGGATAACCTAGAAAAATGAATATCCCTGAGCAACATAAAGCCTACGAACACTGAATCAGTAAGTAACAAAAAATGTGAACAGATCAATAACAAGTATGGATTTTTAATCAGAAATCCAAAACCTACCAACAAAGAAAAGTCCAAAACCAGATGATTTTATGGAGAATTCCACCAAATGTGTAAAAAAAAATTAACACCAATCCTTCTCAAACTCTTTCAAAAAATTCAAGAGGAGAAAATACTCCCAAACTCATTTTATAAGGCTAACATTACCTTGATACCAATGCCAGATAAACAATAAGAAAATTACAGGCCAATATTCCTGATGAATACAGATACAAAAATTCTCAACAGAATATTACCGAACTAAATTCAACAGCACATTAAAATCATCTTACACCATGATCAGGTGGGATTCAGCCCTGGGATGCAACAAGAGTTCAATGTATGCAAATCATGAACCATCATATACCATATTAATAAAATGAAAGACAAAAAAATTACAGATCATCTCGATATAGAAAAAAACATTTGACAAAATACAACATCCTTTCATTATAAAAACTCTCAACAAATTGGTTACACAAGAACTATACCTCAGCATGATATAGGCCATATATGGTAAGCCCACAGATAACATTCACAATAGTGCAAAGTTGAAACCTTTTCCTCTAAGACCAGGAACAAGAAAAGAAATCCCACTCACCATTCCTATTAAACATAGTCCTGGAAGTCCAAGCTAAAGCAATCAGGCAAGAAAAAGAAATAAAAGTCATCCAAATCAAAGAAATAGTAAAATTGTCTCTGCAGATGATATGATTTTAAAAAATCCTAGACTGCACCAAAAAAACTGTTAGAATTAATAAACTGATTCAGTATAGTGGCAAGTTACAAAATAAACATACAAAAATCAGTTGTATTTCTATATTAACACTGAAACAATTGAAAAAGTTATAAAGAAAACAATCCTATTCACAATAGCATCAAAAACAACAAAATACTTTAGGAATAAATTCAACGAAGAAGGTGAATTTCTACACACCAAACACTGCAACTTTTACAGAAGAAACTGAAAAGAAAAAAATGGGAAGATACACCCGGTATTCATCGATTGAAAGAATAAATATTGTTAAAATGTCCACATTACCCAACCATCTAAGGATTCAATGCAATCTCTATCAAAATTCCAATAGCATCTTTCACGGAAATAGAAAAAACAATCCTAAAATTTGTATGGAACCACAAAAGTACACTCCAAAGTAATGGCCAAAGCAATCTGGAGGAAAAGGACAAAGCCAACGGCATTATAGTTCCTGATTTTAAAGTACTCTACAAAGCTATAGTATTTAAAACAGTATAGTAATGGCATAAAAATAGACATAAAAACCAATGGAACATAACAGAGAGCCCAGAAATAAACCCCTGCATTTATCTGACCAGGGCGCCAAGAACACTCATGGAGAACAGGACAGTGACTTTAACAAATGCTGTTCAGAAAACTAGATTACCACACGCAGAAAAATGAAATTGGACCCCGGATCTTACAGCACTCTTAAAAATTAACTCAAAATAGGTTAAAGACTTAAATGTAAGATCTGATACAGTAAAACTCCTGTAAGAAAACAGGGAGGAAACTCCCTGGCATTGGTCTTGGCAATGATTTTTTAGATACGACCTCAGGTGTAGAAGCAACAACAGTAAAAATCATTCAGTGGAACTTCGTCAAACTAAAAAGCTTCTGCACAACAAGAGAAACATTTTAAAAAATGACGATGGGGCACCTGGGTGGCTCAATTGGTCACACATCTGCCTTTGGCTCAGATCATGATCTTGGGATCCTGGGATGGAGCCCCACATCAGGATCCCTGCTCAGCAGGAAGTCTGCTTCTCCCTCATCCTCTGCCCCTCACCCCCCTCCAACTCCTGTTCTCTCTCTCTCTCTCAATAAAGAAAATCTTTTTTAAAAAATGAAGACAACCTATGGAATGGGAAAAAATATTTACAAACTATATTTGAGAAACTATATTACCCAAAATATATAAAAACTCCTACAACTCAGTAACAAAAAAACAATGAAATTAAAATTGGGCAGAGAAACTACATATATTTTTCCAAGAAAGACATAAAATGGCTGGCAGCTCTTTTTTCTTTCATTTACAAAAGGTAGGTTATGTTTATTTAGAACCATAAGCAGTCAACTGTTTCAGTGTGACTCAAGACCACAAAGATACCATTTCTACTTTACTCCATTCCAAGCCCTATGGTGGACCCAGACTGGCAGGAGTGATGCTTGGGGCCCATTCACATGAAAATATACTCAACATCAGTCATCATCAGGGAAATGCAAACAAAACCACAATGAAATATCAACTCACACCTTTTAGAATGGCTGTTGTCAAGACGACAAGAGATAACAAGTGTTGGCAAGGATGTGGAGAAAAGGGAATCCTTCTACACTATTGACAGAAAGACGAATTAGTACAGCACTATCGAAAACAGTACAGAGGTCCCTCAAAACACTAAAAGTAAAACTGCCAAATGATTCACTTCTAGGTATACATCTGAAAGTAATGAAAATAGGGAATCAAAGACCTATAAGCACTCCCATGTTTATTGCAGCATTGCTCACAAAGGCCAAAATATAGAAACAACCTGTGTTCATTTATGATTAAAAAAGATAGGCGTGTTTATATGTATGTATGCAACAATGTAGAATGACCTTGAAGGGCAATGCTAAATGAGATAAGTCAGACAGAGGAAGACAAATATTATATGTTATTACTTATATATGAAATTCAAAAAAGCCGAACTCATGAAACAAAGAGTAGATTGGTGGTTACCAGGCACTAGGTGGTGGGGGGTTGGTGAGATGAGGTTTAAGGGCACAAACCTGAAACCAGTAGATAAGTCAGTCCTGGAGGCCTAACCCACAGCATGGTGATTACAGACAATACTGTATTGTATTAATGTATATAATGTATATATGTACATTATACAATTATATAATGTATATAATGTATATAATGTATACAATACATTATAAACTTCAAAGAGGTAAGAGACTAGATCTTAATTGTTCTCACCAGAAAAAAAAATTAAGTATCAAATAAATGTGATATATTTGTGATGTCAACTAGAAGTGTTAGCTTCTAGGGGCACCTGGGTGCCTCAGTTTATTAAGCAATTGACTCTTCGTTTCAGCTCAAGTCATGATCTCAGGGTCCTGAGGTCAAGCCCTGCACCAGGCTCCACGCTCAGCAGAGTCTGCTCAAAATGCCACCTCCCCCAGAGGCCATAAGCTATCTCTTTCTAAAATAAATAAAACCTTAAAAAAAAAAAAAGGTGTTAGCAATACAACAGTGGTACTCCTATTAAAATATATAAATGTATCAAATGAATATGTTGTATTCCCAAATTTTCTTTTAAATAAGAAAGGAAGTCACATCACTTTACCCTTATACTTACCATTTCATTGCATGCCCTGATACTGAGAATTAGAAAAGCCACCAAGCAGCAGTAGTAATAGTACCATGTGCCAGACCCTGTCCTGAGCACTTTAAAATTTTAATTTTGTTGTCACAATAACCCAATAAGGTAGGAACTATTATCCTCATACTGCACATGAGGAAACTAAGGCAAACAAAAGTTAAGTAACTTGTCCAAAGTTAAAAAGCCAGTAAGTGGCAAAGCAAAATTTTGTACCAAGACAATTTGTTCCCTCCCAAATCCATGCTATAACCATTACTACACTTTACTACCTATTAAACATCTATTTTGATGGGGGGGTTATTAAAATTAAGTATATTCCCCATTCAAATATTTATTTAAGTATTAAAGTCTAAAAAAATTCTAATTCTCTACTTCACTTTCTGCCTACCTAAACAGCAATTTTTCTACATTCCCAACAAACTTTACATCAAATGCATGTTTAGACTCCACAAATATGTCTCTTGAGTCTTTCTTTTATGTCTTTCTTTTTAAACACTTTCCCAGTCACCAGGACATGTGTGCAGTATTTCCTACAGTTGGGCTAGAGTTGCTAGAGGGAGCTCGCCCTCTAGTGGTCCCATGCTGATATGCAGTCAGATTAAGCATTTCACAGAAAGTGCTCCAATGCCTTTTTTCCTATTACAGGTTCTGTGGCAGAGCACACATAAGAAAAAAGAAAGTATTAAAAAGCAAGTAATCCACAATGGGTCTTAATGCATTATTGTATTTAATTGAGGGGATGACACTATCCTCAGACTGGTAAGGCAGAACGAGGTCACCATGGACAATTATTTAACTCCCGGCTCCAAAATAGGCAATTCAAATACAGCAGAGCTTTTTTTTTTTAAGATTTTTTTTTTTTTTTAATTTGACAGAAAGAGACACAGCAAGAGAGGGAACACAAGCTGGTGGAGTGGGAGAGTGAGAAGCAGGCTCCCCACTGATCAAGGAGCTCCACATGGGGCTCGATCTCACATGAGATCATGACCTGAACCAAAGGCAGACACTTAATGACTGAGCCACCCAAGCATCCCTATAGCAGAGCTTTTTAAAAAACCTACTACCCCTGTACCTTATCTTTCAAAAGGGGACTGAAAATGACTATTGCAAAATCTGAAATAAATGTCAAGCCATAAAATTTCTGTGAAAACAATCATAAGGCTACATATATCCTCCAGGCTTAAGGGACCTGGAAGTAAAGATAAAGCTCTTCATTTGCCCTTTCCTTCTCTAGAGAATATGTGATTGATGGGGAGCTCCTGAATAGGAGTCCCCTAGTCACAAACCATATGTATTCCCTTCATGTACAGTTAAGAGGCAATAACAGAAATGGATTTTTTAGAAGCTAGAAAATAAACATAGCCAAGGTGATAATAATCAAAATGAGACAGTAAGCTACCAAACCTACCCACAGCTGTGCTTTACAGTATTGTTTTTCTTCTCTCAGGTCATAGGCAAAGTACCAAAGTAAAATTTTTCTTCATCACTGTTTTCCAATTCCTAATACTGGCGGACTCTGGAGCACATAAATGAGATTTTCTCCAACTATGACAAAGCGGTAAGGAATACTTATGTAGCAAGAACAACCCTGAGAACAAGCAAAAGAAGTAAAACACCCAATTTAGTGATTTCTAGTCCTTCTTCACTGAAATCACTGTTAATTCAACAAGTATTTAATGAATATCGACTACATAAAAAGGTATACGGGAAGTACAGTAAAGCATATAAAAATGAAGACATGGTCATTGTATTCAAAGAGTTTACAAACCAGTAAGAATTTAAACAGCAACCCAAACAAAGCAAGGGAGATCATTTTTCAGACTGGGAGGATAGGTGACATTTCATGAAGTAGCATTTACATGAGCTTTATGAAATGCAAAGGATTTCAACAGACAGGAAGGTATTCTAGGCAGAGGGAATTTTAGCAAGCGTTCAGTGCTCATGGTGCTAATGGCATCTGAAGAATGACCAGTCCCCTAGTTCCAGGAGCATACTGGGGGTGGAAGGGAAAACAGAGTTGAGGATGAAATGGTACTATGGACTTTATTCCATACACAAAGGAAAATCATTAAAGACAATGAGCGGGGGAAGAAAGGGCATCAGCAGGGCTCAGGGAGGAAGATGATTCTGGTGGTAACAGGTAAGCTGAACTGGAGCTGGAGGAAAAGAAAGCTAGAGGCAAGCCAACAGCCTAGAAGGTCATCAGAATGGAGGAAGTGGAGTAATAAAAGTTCACACAACTGTGAAGGTAGATACAAATGTATAACTGAAGGGATTGAGCTAAAACAAAACAAAACAAAACAGAACAGAACTGATTGTCCACATTTTTCCCCAAATAAAACCTGAGGTTTAGGATACACTTCTATCAATGACAGTGCCTCACCATCTCAGTAATGATAAGAAAGGCCATGGTTAGGAGAGCCATCCAGGCCCTACTCTAGGAAAGCAAATGGAGGAGCTGCAGCAGAACCTCTGGAGGGAGAAGCATGTTACTTTATTAAAAAAAAAAAAAAAAAAGGCAAACACATATGTCATTTTGATTCACCTTCTGTGAAAATCACTGAATGAGAACTCCAAGATCCTTCTGACTTCCAAAGTCTATGGCCTTGACTTTGGTTCCATCTCATACACTGATTCCCTCATTTATGCTGCTTATGGTTCTGGGATGTGAGAGGTGGCCTAGACCATGAAGATAATCTGAAGCAAAGGAAATGAACTATTCCAGCAAATAATTCATATGATCTCTACAAGGAGTGCTCTGTGGGTTTTGAACCATGAGGGCATAAGTCTAACCTGAATTTAAAAAGGCAGAACTTAACCTGAATCTACCTCTTGAAAAAGAGTAATAGATATAAAATATCTGTTTATTATCTACTGGCCCATTTATACTGGGTCAGTTAAACTAAAAAGGCACTGAAATAGACAAATTAAAAGATAAAGGAGACACTACCTTTTTCCACACTTTTAATTACCATTATTGCACCAATACAGCATATGCTTTATATACATATATTTTAAATTTCATTTTTCAATTTTTCAGCGATTCAAATACATAATATATTATCATCTTGAGAATACAAAGAACACAACATGGAGGAAGATTGAGAAAATAGGTTCCCAGTAGTTAGTCACTAGTGATTCTATAGAACTTCCCATTTAGTGTTTTCTATTGGAATTTTAAAATGTCCTGCCATGGCTCTGTAAGAATAGAGCTGCCTGGAACAGAAGGCAATGAAAAAAAAATGGACCCAAAGCTAAAAAGAGTCAGGAAGGAAATGCAGGAGAGAGAATGTATTTTGAAACTAAATATAAGACTCCCTTCGGCCAGAGTGTACACATCCAAAGAAATGCTAAGGGAAGAAAGGACATCCTCCCATTTCATCCTCAACACTGCTGATTAACAAAATAGATAGTGCCCATTCATCCAAGAAAGGGAACTCTCTTCACAGCATCGTAAAAGGAATGGTGGGGTAGAGGGAAGGGAAAGTGGAGGAAGAGTAACTTGCTTCTGAGATACCCCAGGTGACGGTTTATCAAGGCCATCACTCGGGCAAACCTATCACAGCCTGCGCCATGGACTCTCTGACTTCCTTCATAGATGACGATGTAGGTAATAGCAGCTTTCTACGGAAGAGCTAGATGGACTGAAAAATAAATGTTTATGGGAAGGAGCCAGATACCCAGGCAGCAAGGCAATATGGGTCCTGAAAGAGAGCTACGTGCTTTCAACCCCTCTGCTCTACATATCCGGTTAAAATCTCTAAACCCTTCAACTTCAGGTCAAATAATGGGGCAAATACAAAGTAATGCCACACCTCAAATGCAGCAACTAGATGGAGCTGCAAGAAAGTAAACGCTTCTCTACAACGTAACTTGGGAAACATGGCCCCTTGAACCTCCTTCATCCAAGAGACACCCACTGATCAAAGATGTTGCACTATTCAGCAAACAAAGAACAGTGAAAGTGCCACCAGCAAGACCCTCTGAGCATAGGAAGAAACATGTAAACACATGAGAGGGTGACGGAGCTGCACCTGGCACTGGGTGTTCACTGAACAGGATAAGCCCGAAGGAGCATATATAACACTGACCCAGGAAACACATCTTTCTTCACACCTATCCCTATCAAAACTCAATTTGTAAACACTGAGGTCAGTCAGTCCATTGTTAGGGTCTTAGGTTAATGGAAAAGGAAATTTCAAGGTTTCTGTCTCCCCTGATAGGGCACACAGGGTCATGAGATGATTTGGAAAGAAGGAAGAATTGAAAAGAGGGGAGAAAAATTTTACAGATGGCAGATTTTGCCGCCCCCCCCACCCCCGCAAAGAGACCTGGCCTTCTGAGCCCTGCATAGTCAGCCACAAGTATGGTGAGACCCATTATTCCCCTGCCTTAATGGTGAACAGGAGATAAGGGATACTTTCTTGGCTGTACAGCAAGTATCAACATAGGGGAGTGACATAAACCAGCTTGAATGCAATGGAGAAGCTATGAAAAAGATTGTCCAGTAATTTTGATTCTGGGGACAGTAGGAGTTCCTAGCTTCCCTCATAGATTGGTGCCCTCAAGTTCATTTTTTTTTCTTCAAGTCTGTCCTTAATGTACTGCCAGTGCTATTCAGAACTGGACCCAGTTGGATGGCTGTGGTGCCTGGTTTGGAACAGAGCTGTAAGACAGGAGAAGAGAGAGAAAGTCAAAGGAATTAGGATAGCTACTCCATTCTTCATGTAATAGCTTCCAAGAAATTGCTGCCCAGACTTTCTGAAACTATACCTCGCAGAAATTCTACTTATCAAGTCTTGAGATATCCCACTCAAACATCATCCTACAACTCTCTTACCCCACCAACCCCCACACTCGCCTACTACTTTACCTAGAATTCCTGCCGAAGACTCTATGACCTGCAAATGCCCTGCTTTCCCAGATCAAGACTTCATTTAACTGTAACATTTCCTCTGACTGAGAGTATGGTGGTTTCATGAGGTTCATACCTGGATGCAGTGCTAAAGTCTCCCCACAGGTCACTGCTTGCAGAAACTGGAGCTGATGCTGGTGTCGTGACAGGAGCAGGAGAATCCAAATCTAAAAGGATATCTGAATACACAGTAAAGAGAAGAGAAAGAAAAGGGAAAACATAATAAAAATCTTAGTAATAAAAACTTATGCTCACACAAATCTACACACAAATGTTCACTGCAGCTTAACCTGTAATAGTCAAAAACGGAAGACGACCCAGATGTCTTTCCATGGGTGAAGGTTAAACATACTGTAGTACTTCCATACCATGAACTACTACCCAACAACAGAGAAACTACTGACAGACACAACTTGGATGAATCTCAAGGGAAGTATGCTGAGTGGAAAAAGCCAATCCCCGAAAGTTATGTCCTCTATGACTCCACTTAATAACATTCACAGAAGTGACAAAATTATAGAGAGAGAAAAGAAATTAGTGATTGCCTAGGGTTAGTGAGGGGGTGTGAGGCAGGACACAGGAGGTAGGTGCGGTTATAAACGGATGACATGAGGGATCCTTGTACTGATGGAGCTGTTCTGTATCCTGACCATGGTGATGGATCCAGGAACCTACCCACAATAAAAGTGCATAGAACTAAAAACACACATCTACACACAAATGAGAATATGTAAATCTGATGAAATCTAAATAAGATCAGTAGATGGTATCGATGTCAACTTCCTGGTGGTATCTGACTTTGGTTTTGCAAATGTTACCATTTAGGGGAACTGAGTAAAGGGTACACAGGATTTCTTTGTGTTATTTTTTATAACTGCATGGGAACCTATGATTATCTTAAAATAAATAACTTAATTCAAAAAACTTTAAAGTAAACCTTAGACATTACACCCAGTGCCTTCTGGAGACACTTAAGAAAAGATGTAGGTTATAACCATTTTTACGTCAAAATTTCAAAAGAAGTTTACTCTTAGCAATCAATGATATGAATGCTCTACATCCTGTAATACAGTAAGTTAAAACTACAGATTCTAATACCTGCTTCTCTAATCTTTGGAAAATTCCTTCCCAAGTTCTAATGTTCCATTCTTTTTTTTGGAGAAGAGTTGACATTTACTTATTTATTTATTTATTTTTAAAGATTTTATTTATTTGATAGAGAGAGATCACAAGTAGGCAGAGAGGTAGACAGAGAGAGAGGGGGAAGCAGGGCCCCCCGCTGAGCAGAGAGCCTGATGTAGGGCTCGATCCCAGGACCCTGAGATCATGACCTGAGCCGAAGGCAGAGGCTTAACCCACTGAGCTACCCAGGCGCCCCTAATGTTCCCATTCTTGAAATGGAAAAACTCTATCTATTCTTTTTCCCCTCAGATAATACGGAAGAGTGAAAATGTATTCATAAACCCAGATGCTGTCTAATTTTCTCCCAAATGCCTTTGGGAAGAAACAAAAGATAAAAAAAATAACATTTACTGCATGGCTGCAATGTTCAAAGGACTATGCTAGGTGGTGTCACATCATTTCTCCTTTATAATCCTGGGGTAATTCTAAGTCTCCATTTTGCAGTTAAGGATATTGAGATGGGATGCCTGGGTAGCTCAGTCAGTTAAGCATCTAGCTTCAGCTCATGTCATGATCCTGGGGTGCTGGGATCGAGCCCTACGTTGGGCTCCCTGCTCAACAGGGAGTCTGCTTCTCCCTCTCACTCTGCCCCTTCCCCCCGTGTACACTTTCTCTCTCAAATAAAATCTTTTTTTTTAAGATTTTATTTATTTATTTGGCACAGAGAGAGTAGAGAGCACACAAGCACCAAGTAGGGGGAGCGGGAGGCAAAGGGAGAGGGAGACACAGGCTCCCCGCTGAGCAGGGAGCCAGATGCAGGGCTCGATCCCAGTACCCTGGGATCATGACCCAAGCTGAAGGCAGATGCTTAACCAACTGAGCCACCCAAGCACCCCTCAAATAAAATCTTTAAAAAGCAAAAAAGGATATTGAGACTCAAAAATGTAAATGTTACTAAATACATTCAGATATAAAATAGCAGAGCTATAACCAAAATCTTACTCCATCTGACTCTCAGGCCTAGCTAGAGTCTAGCATCTCACCAAGGTATAATGAAGAAAACAGTCATTAAATCTACTCATTTTCCAACAAAGAACCTGCCAAATATCATGACTCTCGGTTCACTGTAAAAGCTTTAATTCCTTATTAGAGGCTGCCAGAATCACTGTGTCAGTACCAAGTGCCATTTAACAGTAAAAACATCAAGATACTCCTTGACAAACAGATGCTACCCAATCAAAACCTAAGATATGATGATTTCTCAAAGTTATGAAGAGATTTACCTGCATCACTACCTCCATGGTTAGATTTTGGAATGGGTGGTGGAGTGACATGATTGCTGATGGCAACGGAGGACGGTGGGGGAATAGTGACTTTGCCTCCAGGTGGGGGTGGGAGCAAGCTTAGGCCCCCAGCCCCTGTAGTCTTGGGCTTAGAAGCACCTCCTTTCTTAGTTGTAATGTTCTACATAGAGAAAACAGAGAAGAGAAAGAAAAAGTCACAAGCTTATTACAGAAATACAGGGAGTGGGGGAAAGAAAGCATACTCACCCCAATACTCAATTTGATGGTCTGTCCTTCCTTGAAGCCCAGATCCAACTTGGGACGATTATCCATGTCCTGAGATTCTTTGGAAATCTCAGATTCCTGCTTTACCCACCTAAAAGAGTAAATTATGTTAATCTGAGATTACCTGAGAGTCCGGCACACAAACCTGAGTGTAACTAACTTATGGGAAACAGGATTCCAGAAAGCAGAGTGAGGGAATATGAAGAATGAAGAAGGAAAGGAAGAAAAGCCATGAAAGAGGGCAACAGCATTCAGTGGCACTGAGGAGCCACACAGAATACATATTTAACTTGTCCCTCCAAGGACAGCATTTAGCTGCCAATTCCCATCCTCCATGGTTGAGCGCTGCCCCTGAGGGAGTGTTAATTCCTCAGTCCTTCCAGGCTGCATTCCTGTGCCAAGTGAGTGGACTTCCACAGTTTCAAGAGTTCTGAGGCAGAAAAGCAGAGTTGTGCCTATGCCTGCCCTTGAAGTAGGGAGTAGACCGTGTGCATGATGCTACCCATCACAGCTGTGCCAAAACCAGGCAGGCGGAAGAAATGTTGAAACAGACATAGAACATGTCAGCTACACAAAGTAACAAAACTGCCCCACAACTCCCCACTACCTCCCATACAGTCCTGCTATTATTATATGCCTCCCTCAGCCACTTAAAAGCACAAGTCCCCAGAGACATAAGCAAAAGCATCTCAAAATACCGTACGAGGGACCAAAAACATGTTCCAGGTTTTAAGGAAAGGATAGAGCAAATACAAAGATAATGTAAGCAAACGGAAAGATTCAAATTCATAATGCATTAGTTTACCAAATACAGAAACCAGAAGGTAAAAGAGTGTCCATTCAACTGAAAAGGAGCACATCCAAAACCTTTTAACCAGGTAACTAAAGGTCAAATTTCACTCACTTGAAGTGATCTTGCAAGGAGACATTAAAGTCAAAGGCATCACCCCGATCTGTGAAGCCAATGCCAATGAAAGCACTACGCCCTGTGAAAAAGACAGGAATATTCTCAATAGGAAGTACCCCTTGGGGGAAATTCTACCCAGTGAAAAGTCCAGAACTTGAAACATTTTCTCACAGCCCAGGGGTCCACAATCTACATATAGCCCAAAGGCCAAATGCTACCATCACTTGTCTTTATAAGTAACATTTTACTTGAACACAGCTACACCAATTTGTTTACACATTATACGGCTGCTTTCACACTATATCAGAATTAAGTAGCTACAGTTGAGAACAAAATCTAAAATATTTACTAACTGCATCCTAACAAAAAGTTAGGACAACCTCTAATAGAGACTATAGAGAAAAGAAGGAGAATGACTGCCCTAACATAGATGATTTAAGACAGTCCCACCAAAACCCACCACAAACAATGAGTGAATGGGCAATATGTGTTAATTCTTTGGTTAGTTAGACACTTTGATTTATTTACGTCTACCTATTAATCACCGTGTCTTGAATTTGTGTTCGTATCTATTACTAATAACATGTTAATCCTTGTCCTTGCTTTTAGCAACTACAGTTAACTATGGAGAAAGGAGAGGAAAAATTTAGTAAACTAAAGAAAGACAAATGCAATTAGGACACACTATCATTGAAGTGCATTACCTATTTTCCTACTATCATCCCATTCAAAATCCCAGATTCCTTACCAGTACCATCCTGGATCCGGATTACAAAGTAGCGGCTGGAATCTGTCACTGTCTCCACAGCAATACCAGGATATTGTTCTACTGGTGCCTGAGCAAAGAGCTCCCCTGACAGGTAAGAAAAAGACTTCTTTGGGCAAAGGAAGCAAAAATCTAAAACTCCAGTTAGCAAATATTTCCATTCCAGTCCCCAACTTAAATTTACTTATAAATGCACCAAACTAATACTTTTTTTTCTTTTTTTTGTCAGAGAGAGAGGGAGAGAGAGCAAGTACAGGCAGACAGAATGGCAGGCAGAGGCAGAGGGAGAAGCAGGCTCCCCGCCAAGCAAGGAGCGCGATGTGGGACTCGATCCCAGGACGCTGGGATCATGACCTGAGCCGAAGGCAGCTGCTTAACCAACTGAGCCACCCAGGCGTCCCCAAACTAATACTCATAATACGTCAGAGAGTCACCAGCACAGATTACCTGAAACTTTATCCTCAAGTTTGATGTAAGCAATCTTCCCTTTTGAAGTGATTCGGAGGCGACCAGTCCAATCAGGCTGGTCTAATTTCCAGTCAGATGCCCTAGAATAGGAAAATAGGAAGTCTCAGGTCCATGTCTTTAATTACTAAAAACCTACACAAATCATTTGTCACAGTTCTATTTTGCTGTCCTGGGCTTATTCTTTCTACCTATTAAATAATCAATAAGAATAACTTATGACCCCTCTACATAGATGTCTCATTAGTACATATAGCCCACAGCAAACAAGTCCTTACTATGTAAGGATTATCTAAAAAGCATCAATAAAAACATGTAAAGTACAAATACAAGCAATTTTTTAAAATTCTCATAATACCATTTCCCTACTGCAGATAATAATTTATGTAACAGTATTTTACCTATCAGATAACAACAAAGTCTACTAAATAAATCATATTGGTAATAGAACCCTTCCCAAATCCCTAAATGTATCATCATCTTTCACTGAATTCAACCAATATTTACTTCAACAATTTAATTCAACAATATTTAGTGTGTATTAAGTCACAGGCACTATTCTGAGCGCTTGGGATACAACAGTGAATGAACAAAACAAAGACTTCTACCCTCATGAGGTTTACAATATAATAGAAAACAAGTAATAAAAGAAAACATAAAAAATAAGCAATATAAATAGTATCTCAGAAGGTAAGTGCTACAGTAAAAAAGAAAATGCAGAGGCAGAAAAGGGAAACTGGAAGGGTAGTGGGAGAATAAACAGGTTGTAACATTCAAGAAGGTGGTTGGGGAGACCTTATTAACAAAGTGAAAAGTGAGCAAAAATGTGAAGGAAGCAAGAAAGTTACCCATGCAGATATAGGAGGAAGGGGCAATTCCTGGACTAGAACAATTAGTCAACAGGTGCTGAGATGGGAGTGTGTCTGGAATGTCTGCCCTCAAAAAAAAGGAAGCTGCTACAGTGAGAATAAAATAAATTAAGAGATGAAGTGGGAGAGGTAACAGAGGGCCAAATTTTATAGGCCTTGTAAGAACTTTGGCTTTCACTCTGAGTGAAGAAGCCATTACAGGTTTTAAGCAGAGGTGAAACAAGATCAGGATCTTCCTTTTATTTTATTTAAGAGAGTAGCTGTTTTTTTAAAAGACTTATTTGAGAGAGAGGTGAAGGGAGGAAGAAAAATCTCAAGCAGAACTTCCCGCTGAATGTGGAGCCAGACACAGGGCGCAATCTCATGACCCTGAGATGATCACAACCTGAGCCAAAATCAAGAGTTAGATGCTTAACCTACTGAGCCACCCAGGCACCCCAATCTTCCTTTTATTTTAAAAGGATTACTTTGTCTGTTGTGTGTAGAAGCTATGTAAGTGACGAAGCATGAGGATTAGTTAAGAGATGACTGCAGTAATCTAGGAGTCATAATGGTGACTAGGAAGAAGAGGCAGCGGAAGTGGCTACATTTTGGATATATTTAAAGCAAAGAAGAAGGATTTTCTAATGGATTAATGTGAGGTAAAAGGAAAGAGAAAAGTCAAGGATGACTCTAAAGATTTTAGCCTGAGCAACAGAGCTGCCAATAACAGAGATAGACTATAGGTAGAGCAACGTCTGGGAAGAAAGATCAGGAGTTCAGTTTTGAATATGTAGAGTTTAAGATAGCAAACAGATTTTCAAGCAAAGATACAGAGAAGGCATTTGAATATGAGACTGGAGTTTAGGAAAGACAGGTGGGCTAAACATACCGATGTCCATGGAAACATTACAAATACTGAATACTTACAATCTGTATGATGATAAATAAATTTGAATGAAATCTAAGACATTTAAATATGACCAATTTTACAAAGCAGTGCCTTGTGATTTTGTCAGAGTGTGGAAAAGAGAGGGCAAAGTAAAAGTTATTAATAACTTATCCTGGGGCAGCTGGCTGGCTCAGTCAGTAGAGCACGTGACTCTCGATCTTGAGGCTGTGAGTTCAAGGCCCACGTTGGTGCAGAGATTACTTAAAAATATTATCTTAAAAACAAAACAAACAAGTTCATCCCTTAGGAACCCAAAGACAAACACTCACAAGATAGAAAGGTAACAATAAGTATATCTAAACAATAATAAGTTTAACAAGATGGCAAGCAAAAGATGGAAAAGAGAAAGCACAGGTTTTGAACAGGATTTATAAGACAAATCTTTGTCATGTCCACCTCTCTTGATGCCCTGCCTCAAAGACACTCAAGTACTTGAATCTGATCCAGAATACAATGCTCTAAAGGTCCCTGTATTTTAATTTTTTTAATATGGTCATTACTTCTTCTATTATGCCTCTATGAGCTAAACACAGTATACTGAATATATCAGAACAAGCCTACCAGATGTGTTTCCTGGGACAAGTTCCTTGTCTTATTTATCTTGCATGTCTAGTGGTCAATATTTAACAAATTCTCAGTAAGTGAATGGATATCCCCAGCAGCAGTCTCCTTCAGCCCTGAGCCTTAGTTCCTTTCCCACTCCCAAGACCTAGCCTGAGGAACTCTTGGTTTCACTGGTCTTCTGAAATGACTTCAAAAATTTTCATTCACCTCAGTAATAAATTCTTACAGCAATCATACGGAACAGGCATGAAAAGCCTATTATCTCTGTCTCTCTAGGTGAAGAACAGTAACACAGTAAGTATATAATGCCTAACTTCAAAGTCCAGCGTTCTTCTCATTACCTTAAAACAGACTATTGAGCTTACTATTGATTTAGCTGAGGAGGAGGGTAGTGATGAATATAAAAATTTTTATAGGTTGGGATACTAGTTCTTCATCATTTATAACTTTCTCATAGACCTAAACTATCAGTGAAAGCCTGAGAAGCAACAGCTCACGCTAGGTGATCTTAGTCACTCAAACCAAGTGACTCCTGCTTCCTAAAAAGCCCAGTTTTTCCTTTAATGGCTGCCTAAAGAAGTCATGCTTATAATGGAAAATGTGTTCTGTAAACAAGATTAGGCAGAGAAAAAGACATAAAAATAATGTTTATCAAGCATCTATTACATGCCAGGCATTATGCTCACTCTTAAGAAAATTAAGTGAGAGGATACTGCAAGGTATAAGTAGTATATCCATTTTTACAAATGAGGAAACCACAGTTCAAAAGAGTTAAGTGTCGGATGCCTGGGTTGGCTCAGTTAAGCATCTGCCTTTGGCTCAGGTCATGATCCCTGAATCCTAGGATCAAGCCCCACGTCAGGCTCCCTGCTCAGTGGGGAGTCTGCCTCTGCCTCTCCCTCTGCTGCTCCCCATGCTTGTGCACTCTTTTTTTTTTTTTTAAAGATTTTATTTATTTATTCAACAGAGAGAGAGACAGCTACAGAGGGAACACATGCCACGGGAGAGGAAGAGGGAGAGGGAGAAGCAGGCCTCCCACTGAGCACGGAGCCCGATGTATTGCAATGCGGGGCTCAATCCTAGGACCCTGGGATCATGACCTGAGCGGAAGGCAGATACTCAACGACTGAGCCAACCAGGCACTCCTTGTGTGTTCTCTTGTTCTCTCTCTCTCTAAAACAAATAAAATAAAATAAAATTTAAAAAAGAGAGTTAAGTGTCTTGCCAAAAGCAAATAAATGGGAATCTCGATGCAAACTTAGTGCAGCTCTCTTCATTCATTATAGTAAGAGTGGATAATGATAAAATACCTTTTGGAGAACTACAAATGTCAATAATAAGCAGGAAAACATAGATAACAAGAAAAAGAGGAAAATTAAGAAACTGTTTTGATGCCTCACTGCTGTTAACGGACATAAGGATAAAAGGCTCTGGATAAACTAGGAAGTGAAGGTAGAGAATGCAGATAGGTGAGAGAAGGAAGGTCTTTAAAAAATCTTAAAGCAGAAGATAAAGAAGAGAACCCCACTTTATAGTATATCCTATCCTCCAGGAAGTCTTAACTATTAAGTTGGGCTATTCCACCTTATTTAGCAGTTCAATCAATGCTAACTTATGTGATTAAGTATAACCTACTAATTTCTTCCACATTTAGAGTGCCCACTATGTGCCAGACACTATAGTACTATAGTAGACCCTGGTGCTATAAAATTAGAAAAGAAACAAGTTGTTCATAGCTAGTCTGGGAAAACAGATCGAGCAATCAATTACAATACAGAAGGAAGAGCACTCACTATGACAGAGATAAGCATAGGTGGTGTGAAAGCATGCAGAAAACATATTAAAGCCAGAATGAAAAGGTAAAGGGGAGCTTCCCAAGGAAGAGATCTCAGCTGAGTCACACATATTACTACCTGTAACTACCATCAGAAAGCATGTAGATTCCTATCATGGTCAGTTTGGAGTCTGACTGAAAGACTGGAATTAGGACTACCTCTTTACCAAAAGGTACAACCCACAGGGTCTAATGCACAGGTCAGCAAGCACAAAGATACTGAGTGATGATGAACTGATGATGAATGCCTCTCCGGTAAAGAGGCAAAATAAAGGACACAGGAGGAGCATAACAGTCCAAGTAATAATAAATGCCAAGAGGAAAATCATGATGGTGATGTGGATCAGAGAACAATAAGAACAGTATCCTATATATTTACATGCTGCTTTACTGTTTCCTAAATTCTTTCACATTATATTATTTCATTTAACCCTCCAAAAACTTCTGTGAGGTACATAACCAGAGCAGATTTTATTATCATTAACTTTTTTTCCCTATTTCACAGATGAGAAAACTAAAGCTTGGAAAAGCTAAGAGATTTGTCTCAAATCATACAGCTGTTAAGTTGTCAGAGGTCATACTCATATTTCTTAGCATGTAATCCAGTTAACATGTTAACTCTTTCCACTACATGACCTCGTGACTTCCTACAGCATCCTCAGAACCTCACTGTTATCGGATTACAAGGTGGTTAGTTAGCACTACAGAGAAAATGCTCCATTAACTCTGGAGAGAAAAAGCTATGGCAGAGGTTAAGGGGGGAGGGTGTAGGAAAATAGAAAATACTATGTAATCATCAAGAAAACGAACTGAAAAGAAACAGAATGGACAACCAATGGAAAACCTATAATCCTAACCTTTGCCCACTAGCCACAGAACTGAAAGGAAAACCAAATAATGGATGGTATTTGGTAGCAAGACTGACAACAGCACAGAAGATAAACTGTATCACCTACAGAATGGCCAACAATGACTATCCACAAAAGCGTACCGGGTGCTGGTAATGGGTATGAGGGAGGACGGGAGGGGGGTTTCAACAAGGGTGACACACTGAAGGACGCAGGAAAGAACGAAAGGTGACTGGCAATGGAGCAGGGACGATTGGATGTGGACGATGGGGAGCAGATGGGTAACCCAGAGGGGCCCAAGGGAGGAAGGGTGTGAGGATGCAGACGGTAATTTTTCTAAAAGCGGAGGAAACCAGAATGGCATTCCACAGTGGGGAAAGAACTGGAGGGCCGGGCCATAACAACCCAGGTGGGCAGGCTAACAAGGTGACAACCCAGAGGTGGCAGTGGCAAGGGAAGTGCAGCGTGCTACCTGAGGAGTAAACTGTCATCCCCGACCCGGTATGCGTGTGCTGCAGTGCCTCGGGGTTAGTACCTGTAACCGCGGTTGGAGGCCCGGGGAGGAATCCGGTAGACGCTAACATCGGGCTTCACACACAGAACAGACTCGTACTCCAACTCGGCCGCCATCTTGGCTCTGCACTCCGCGCCACCGGAGGCGGGGCGTATGGAATGGGGGCGGACTGTTGGGGGCGGGGGAGGGGGGCTGTGCGCAACTTCCACTTATGCTACTTCCGCGCGATTTTAATTGGGTTCCTGAGATTAACCTCCGGAGGTACCGGCTGGGGAAGCCATATTGAAACCTGGAAACCGTGAAGCTGTGCAGTTCGCCATCTTGGGTAGTGGCAAAACGGCCTTTCCAGTGCGTGACCCACGTTATGGAAATCTCGATCCCCAAAGGTGATTAGGGAAAGCGCCATCTTGGTGTTGGCAGGTTCCTGCAGTGCTTGAGGAGGAAGAGGACCATCTTGAGAACTGGGAGAATTTTATTTATTTATTTGACAGATCACAAGTAGGCAGAGAGGCAGGCAGAGAGAGAGAGGAGGAAGCAGGCTCCCCACTGAGCAGAGAGCCCCACACGGGGCTCGATCCCACGACGCTGGGATCATGACCTGAGCGGAAGGCAGAGGCCTTAACCCACTGAGCCACCCAGGTGCCCCTGACAAGAACCACCTTTTAACCAGTTTCCCAGCAGAAAAAGGGTAATTACCTGTTGGTAATCCCAAACCGGGTACCTACAGTAAATACATGACTCAGTCATAGTCATGGTGGATTTTAATCCTCAGGCATCTAAATGTTAAAAATGCCCAGCCTGATTAGTTGCCTAACAGCACCGTTTAATCTCGGATTTCGCAGAACAACACCTGTTGAAATAGTTTGCCACACTTTCAGTGTACATTCTGGTTATCTTTTTGGAAAATAACCTCAAACTCTTAAATGGGACCAACTCAATTACTGATAAATTAGTGAAAACTAATAAGCTATTACTTAATGCCCACTATTTGCTCCAAATCCTATTGTAATGATAAATCCTATTGAACTCTTTCCATAAATATGTTCTTTGTACACTTCACATGTAAACTTGCCCCAACACTATCACTTTGAACCGAGTTAATTAGCAGGGATAGCAGGTGTCAAAACCAAGTTATGAACTGAAGTCTGTCTAAAATAGCAGTGGTCTTTGCCCCTTCATTATACTGACTGGTTGAAAACCTGTCATTAATAATAGCCTACCTGACAAAGTGATGATCTTAAAATTCAAAAAGACTTACTTATTTTTTAAAGATTGTATTTATCCATTGAGTGAGAGAGAGCATGAGAGGGGAGAAGGTCAGAGGGAAAAGCAGACTCCCCGTGGAGCCAGGAGCTCAATGTGGGACTCCATCCCAGAACCGGGATCATGACCCAAGCTGAAGACAGTCGCTTAACCGACTGAGCCACCCAGGCAGCCTCAAAAGGACTTATGATATATATCCCTGGCAAGGATGTGGGAAACCAGCTACTCTCATACACTAGTACCGTGAATGTACGTTGATAGAACATTTTGAAGGGAAATTTAGCAGAGTTGATCAAAATATCATATATAACTTTAAATTTAGTAAAACCACTATATAACTTTAAATTTAGTAAAACCACTAAAAAAAAAACCACTTTTTTTTTTTAGATTTTATTTATTTTGAGAGAGAAAGAAGGAGAGAGAGCGCAGGCAAGCATGGAAGAGGAGGGACAGAGGAAGAGGGAAAGAGAATCTCAAGCAAATTTCACCCTGAGAAGGGAGCCAGACACCTGGCTCCAGCTCACCATCTGAGATCCTGACCTGAGCAGAAATCAAGAGTCAAACTCTAAACCAACTAAACCACCTAGGTGCCCCTGAGATATTCTTATATACACAATAAAGTAAGTACAGTATTTATTACAGCATTGTTTGTAATAGTGAGTAATGCAAAACAACATGAACACCTATCAGTAGAAAATATATATTAATATATATATAACATGGGATGCCTGGGTGGCTCAGTGGGTTAAGTGTCTGCCTTTAGCTCAGGTCGTGATCCCATTGTCCTGGGATCCAGTGGTGTGGGGCGCCCCACTTAGGCGGAAGCTTGCTTCTCCCTCTCCCTCTCCTACTGTCCCTGCTACTATCCCTGCTTGTGTTTTTTTCCCTCTCTCTCTGTGTCTCTCTCTGTCAAATAAATAAATAAATAAAATCTTTAAAATAGATAATATTTATAATACATATTATGTTGTACATAATACAATAATATATAATATAATACATATATAATATATAACACATTATTTATATAATACATATTATATATCTATTATTTATATCATCTATTTTTATATCTAATTTATTATATATTATTTACATAAAATCTAAAATATATAATAAAATTATATATAAATATATATTTATAGTATATATTTATATATTATATGTAATTTATATTTAAATTTACATATGATATAGTAATATGTATCATATTATTTATATTGATATATTATATATTATCTATAATATAAATGTTATATAAGATTTATATATTTTATATAAATATATATAAATATATGTTGGTACCTAAATATATATTTATATATAATATATTTACATATAAAATATAAAAAATAAAATATATTATATGTTTAAAAAATTTTTTAAAATAAAATAAAATATAAAAAATATATGGCCATAGGAAGGCCATAGGAAAAGATCCATGATAAAAAACAAAAAAAAAGAAAGTTTATTAACTTTCACTTAAAATTTCAGTAATCCTAAACTACTTCTGGTTCCAGAATTGTCCGTGTTCATCATATTCTTCACACCTTTACATGCATTAAACCTTCTATCTTGAACATTTTCCTCTAGCTTGTCAATTTGATACATTCACATATCTGCTCAAATAATACCTCCTCTTTGACTTCACCGGGTACTTTTTTCTAATTCCAGTGTGGTTAACATACTGTGTAATATTAGTTTCAGGTACGATATAGTGATTCAACACCTCCATACCTCACCTGGTGCTCATCACAGCAGGTGTACTCCTTACTCCCCATCACCTACTTCACCCATGCACACACACACACACACACACACACACACACACACACCCCTTAGTAACCATCAGTTTGTTCTCTATGGTTCAGATTCTGTTTCTGGGTTTGCCTCTCTCTCTCTTTTTTCCCCTTGTTCATTTGTTCTGTTTCTTAAATTTCACATGTGAGTGAAATTTACCCACAGTAGAAACACATTTTATATTAGAACCCAATGCACACATATGTACTTGAAACAAAGTTTTCCCAAAATGATAATTCTATTAAACATGATGGCAGTTTATAATTTTTATTGTGTTCTATTCTATTCTATTTTATATTATTGTTCTCAATCCACAAAACTGATTTCAATACTAGTAGTACATCTTGACCCACTTGACCCACAGGTTAAAGAAAAAGTAATGAAGAAAGACCAAGAATGTTTCTGATAATTAGATCATATACTAAGATTATTGTGTATATTTTACTCTGCTTTTTCAAAGAGTCATCTTACTACCACCTCACACCAGTCAGAGTGGCTAAAATGAAGAAGTCAGGAAACGACAGGTGTTGGCAATGATGCAGAGGAAGGGGAACCCTCCTACATTGTTGGTGGGAATGTAAGCTGGTGCAGCCACTCTGGAAAATAGTATGAAGGTTCCTCAAAAAGTTGAAAATAGAGCTACCCTACAACCCAGCAATCGCACTACTGGGTATTTACCCTAAAGATACAAATGTAGTGATCTGAAAGGACATGTGCACCTGAATGCTTATAGCAGCAATGTCCACAACAGCCAAACTATGGAAAGAACCTAGATGCCCATCAACAGATGAATGGATAAAGAAGAATTTTCAGTGTATTCCAGTGTGTGTGTACGTGTGTGTGTGTAGTGGAATATATGGAATACTATGCAGCTATCAAAAAACAAAATCTTGCCATTTGCAATGATGTGGATGGAACTAGAGGGTATTATGCTAAGCGAAATAAGTCAATCAGAGAAAGACAATTATCATTTGATCTCTCTGATAATGAGAAATGTGAGAGACGGGGCAGGGGGTCGTGGGGGGAAAAATGAAGCAATCTAAGATCGGGAGGGAGACAAACCAGAAGAGACTCTTAAACTCAGGAAACAAACTGAGGGTTGCTGGGTGGGTATGGAGGGAGGGTGGCTGGGTTATGGACATTGGGGAGGGTATGTGCTCTGGTAAGTGCTGTGAATTGTGTAAGACTGATGATTTATAGACCTGTACCCCTGAAGCAAATAATACATTATATGTTAATAGAAAAAAAGAAAAAGAAAATATAATAAATTCAATTAGCCAAAAAGAAAGAAAGAAAGTCATCTTACAAACTTTCCACCGGCTGTACGATAAAGTCTAATTTTCTTAGCTAGATGATTCTTAATAATCTTGCCCCAACCTTCTTTTCAGGCTCACATAGAGCCACTTTTCTCACACCATCTTCTTCTTGCTCCCAGTGTCTTCTCTAACTTAATCACATTGCTGTAATTTTCCAAACGCACCATCTTTGTTCATGTTGAACATATTTGCACAGACTGAAATGCCCTTCCCATTCATTCCTTGGTAAAATGCCTTCAGATGTAATTTATATATCAGTTTATCTGAGAAGTCTTTCTCGACTTCCCCAAACTCAGCTCTACACTCCCACAGCATTATTTATACTTAGTTTTTAATTCTTATCACATTGCATTCAACTGTTAATAGGTACAAAGGCAAGAAACATGTTTGTATTTACACAGTATCCATCACAGTTTTTGGAATGCAGTAAGAACACCATACTTTTTTTTTTCTATTAAATGAATGATCGTTTCTGTCCATCTTTACTGCTATAATTTGTTCTTTCTGAATCCAAAAAATGCTAAATATCTTGGCTGGAATTCACCTCTGCCCACCAGCAGGGGGTAGCAGCTACACAATTAAAAAGTTCTGGACTGGAGATTAGATTAACTGTCCCAGAAATCAAGCTAATTTTATCCTATGTGTGATTCTCCAAGTATATGTGATTTAACCGAGTTCAACAAAAGCACTTTTGTTAGAAATGTCAGGGGCCTCATACAACTCAAATTTTGATTATTTTTTAGATATATTTTAAACATGAAAATAAAGGTCAAGTTTTCTTGACTTTTTCCACTAGTAACGTATTTTTCAGCTCTTTATTCTTTGCACACATACAAAAAGCTATTTATCACAGGGTTTTCAATTCTGATTTACCTTTGTTCAGGGTACTATTATCTATCACGAAATTGTACTTGTTAAAGTATAACTGTCCTAAGTCTTAGGGTTGCTACAAACGCAGTGATAAAAATTGTAATGAGATTTCAATCATAGTTTATAAATATTCCTTACTTAGAATGGACCTAGTGACCTTGTGGGTGAAATCTTGCACTTTTCATATGACAGACTTGAATCCGAGACTTATTAAATCATTTGTCCAAAGACACAGTTGGTGATGAAGTCAGGATTGGAAACTCATGTTTCATGATTTACAAATTAACATTTTCTTCACCCCACCACACTATTTAAATACAAGAAGCACCCAAGATACTGGTACAAAAATAGAACACTTGTGTAGTTTTGCATCCATATCATTTTTTTTTCATTTAATATAAGCCATAAAGATAACCTCACAAGTACACAGAAATATATGGGATATTTACTGCAGAATTTTTGTAATTAGAAAAAGGAAATAATCTAAATGTCCATCAATCTGGAATTGATCCATTCCATAAATAAATAAGTTATGGTACATCTATCAGTGAAGTACTATGCACCTATTAAACATTGAAATTTGTCTATATGCTCAGATATGAAAAGGTAAGTTAATAAGTGAAAAACTGTAAGGTACAAAAGTATAATATTAGATCATCTATAAAAAAATATAAGGGCTGTCTAGCTGTTTCAGTCAGTAGAGCATGTAACTCTTGATCTTGAGATCATGAGTTCAAGACCCATGTTGGGTCTAGAGCTTACTTTTAAAAATAACAAACAAATAAATAAATAAAATCTAGACTTGATAGGCATAAAATAATTATGAAACTATAGCAAAGATGCTTAACAGGGGCTGTTATTTCTAGTAAATGGAAAGGGTAAAGAAAGGGAAACTTTTTCATTTTATATTCTTCTTTATGCTACTGTGGTGATAACTAACTTGTAGCAGTAAATCAAGAACTATGCATATAAAATTTCAATACATGAAAATGAAACTACGTGTTATTTATGAAGTCATACACATGTAATAAAAATATAAAAGCCATTGGGGAAAAAGTGGTTATCTCTGGAGAAAGAGAGAGCTAAAAGATTTGGGGAAGAAGGAGTATTTATTTTTTAAAAGTATCTGAAGTAAACAGCATAATATTAAAACCTTAATAAAGGTGAGTGGTCACAGGTTGATAGAGCTGATGCAAATTCTATTTTTTATATACTTATTCGCCTATCTTAAATATGTCATCATAATAAAATAGAGAATGGGAGTCCAAGAGGTAAAAATTGTGAAGTAAATAATGAAGAAACGACCTGGTAAATTACTGAGTGATGTAAGTGAGCTGCAGAATTATATGTATAATTTAAAATGAGCGTGCCCAATGTGCACTCTCTCTCTCACTCACACACACACACACACACACACACACACACACATTCTTCACATATACTTACATGTACATAGAAAAACTCTGAAAAGAATACATTTAATAGCAATCACCTCTTGGGAAATGCACTTTGGAAAAGGAAAGGTAGAGAAAGAATTTTCACTTTTGCTTTAAACATGTCTGCATTTCGTTAATAGAATTACTGTTAAAAAAAATGTCTGCCTTTGATTTTTGCAATGAGCACATATTTAGTTGTATAATTCAAAAATGAACATTTTTAAAAGTTAGAAACACTGTACTGGTTTTACAATGATTTCATGATGTTTTAGTTACATAGTAAATAAAGTCAGTCATTTCCCTAATTCTGTCTCTTCCTGCTCCTTGCTTCCCATTGTGGTCCTGCAGCTACTGGGTCAGGTTAAACTGGTCCAGTATGTGAATTTGACAATCTCTAATTCTGAGAGGTCAAGAATTCTAACTTTGTCCAATTGATTTACTCTGTATCCCCAACACATAAGAAATGCCTGGCACAAGGTATGTTCAATCAAGAGCTACAGTTAGAATGATGGTGACCTAGAGGCCTAAGCAGGGGAAAAACCAAGCAAGTCCTAGAATTACAGAATTTAAGATCAAAGCCACCTTAGCATTTGTGGAGAAAACTACCAAGTCCTGCAACCCTGAGAAACAAAAGATATATCTCACTTGACGATGCTGACCTGAAGTTCCAGATGAGAACTCTTGATAGGATTCTTTTTTCTGATTAAGAAAAAATACCTGCTTCCTCCTAGGTGTTCAAGCTTTAAGAGCTACAAAACATGGATAATAATTTGATCCCAGAGAGGTTTGCAGCAATAACTCATCCTTTGAGAATCTCCACTCCATCTCAAGGACATGAGGCATGTGGCAGGTGTGGGATGTAATTAGGAAAAGGATCAGACGCTACAGCTAAATATATCTGATTTTCCTTCCAACTCCGTCCTCTCATACTGCACCAATTACATTTGCCAAATGTAAATCCAACAGAAGCAATTTCTAGTCCCTACTATAGTTACTCTGTAGATAATTTTCTAAGGAAATACTTGATTTCCAGAGTAATCTCCTTGTTGAGTGAAGAGTTTTGGAAGACATTCCTCATGACATAACTAGTCACAAAATTTTTTTAAATTGGTCCATATCCAAGGATGCGGGGCAATGGAACTGGTGGGAGTTTGGCTGTTTCTAGTAAAGTTGAACGTGGTCATACCAGGAGTACTCCACCAAAGTAAGCAACTTCTGCATATGTTCACTAGGTACAAACATACAATCAGGCTGGATGTTATTAGGGAAAATGCACAAGAATATTATTGCAACATTGTTTACCATTTATTACCATTTATGAAATAAATGTCCACCATTAGAACAAATCAACTTGGGTATATTGGTATAATAAGACAGTGTAAACAGTGAACATGAATGAACTACTCGCGATGTGCAGCAAAAGGGATAGATCACAAAAACAGAATGTTGGCTGGGGAAAAAAGAAAAAAATAAGTTAATGAAAGAAATAACTAGATTGTCCGTTTGGGCAATATTCAAAAATGAACAAATCTAAAGTTGTATGGTTTTGGGAAATATATTTCAGTGGCAAAGCCATTTTCAAAATGAAGGGAAATGATAAATACAAAATTCCCAATTGTGGATACTGGGGGTTGGTGGGGGGGAGGAAGTTTAAGGTGGGCACGGAGTGTGCTTGAACGATAGTGATAGCATTCTACTTTTAAAACAGGATGAAGGGGCTCAGTGGGTTAAAGCCTCTGCCTTCGGCTCAGGTCATGATCCCAGGGTCCTGGGATCGAGCCCCGCATCGGGCTCTCTGCTCTGCGGGGAGCCTGCTTTCCCCTCTCTCTCCGCCTACCTCTCTGCCTGCTTGTGATCTCTGTCTGTCAAATAAATAAATAAAATCTTTAAAAACAACAACAACAACAACAAAAAAAACCAGGATGAAAAATTTGGATGATAAACTCATGATAGCATTTCATTATTATTTAAAATGTACATATTCGGGGCACCTAGGTGGCTCAGTCATTAATTGGCTGCCTTTGGCTTAGGTCATGATCCCAGGGTCCTGGGCTCAAGCCCCCCATCAGGCCCCCTGCTGTCTGGGAAGCCTGCTTCCCCCCTCCCACTCCCTCTGCTTGTGTTCCCTCTCTCACTGTGTCTCTCTCTGTCAAATAAATAAATAAAAATCTTTTTTTAAATGTACATATTCAAAAAAATAAATAAATAAAAATAAAAAAAATAAAAATGTACATATTCATTGCAGAATTTTCCAAATGTATTATATACCTCACAATACATTTAAAATGTGATACGTGAAGCAGCTAAGTTGTTAGTTATTGATTCCAACAATGAACATTCTGTATGGCAACAATAATGGTATTAACTGATATATAGCACCTTGAAAATTAAAAAATGCGGGGTACCTCAGTGGGTCAGTTAGTTAAGCCTCTGATTCTTAATTTCAAAGTCATGGGATGGAGTCCTAGGTTGGGGGGGGTGGTTCCTTGCTCAGCAGGGAGTCTGCTTGAAGAGTCTCTCCCTCTCCCTCTACTCCTCCCCCTGCTCACATGCTCTCTTCCTCTCTAAAATACATCTTTTTTAAAAAACTACAAAATGTGGGGCACCTGAGTGGATCAGTCAGTTGAGTATCTACCTTTGGCTCAGGTCATGATCCCAGGTGGGCTCTCTGCTCAGTGGGGAGTCTGCTTCTCCCTTTCCCTCTGCCTGCTATTCCCCCTGCTTGTGCTCTCTCTCTGTCAAATAAATACATACAGTCTTAAAAATTAAATAAATAAATAAATACAAACTACAAAATGCTTTCACATACACGATCTCATTTATTTCTCACAAAAGTCTTGACAGGTCGGTAGTATTATCCCCATTTTCATCAAAAATATGCTGAGAGGGACGCCTGGGTGGCTCAGTTGGTTAAGCGGCTGCCTTCGGCTCAGGTCATGATCCCAGCATCCTGGGATCGAGTCCCACATCGGGCTCCTTGCTCATCAGGGAGCCTGCTTCTCCCTCTGCCTCTGCCTGCCATTCTGTGTGCCTGTGCTTGCTCTCTCTCCCTCTCTCTCTCTCTGACAAATAAATAAATAAAATCTTTAAAAAAAAAAAAATATATGCTGAGATACAGAAAGATCTATTGATTTGGTCATTCAGTATTTAATATATTTAACATTTAATGTTTAATATTTAATATTTAATGTCAGGAAAAGAACACCTTATATTTCTGGTACTAACGCAATAGCTGCTCATAATTTACATTTATGTTAGCATGTATTATTAGTAATACTGTGTATATGGTTGAATTATAGTAATGACTAACGATTACTGAATACTGAATACTATTCTACATGCTTATGTGCATTATATCATTAATCCTCACAACAGATAGGTACTATCATTATCCTGCTAGTTTTACAGGTGAAGAAACTGACACACTATGATTAACTAACTTGTCTACTGTCACAACTGGCAAACAGATCTAAATGTTTCCAAGACCAAGTCCTTAACCAGCATGCCACTCTACCTCCGTAATCCATTTTTTTTTTAAGAGGGAATAGAGAGATGGGAGAGGGAGGGGCAGAGAAGGAGGGAGAAAGAGATTCTTTTTTTTTTTTTATAATTTTTTTATTTTTTATAAACATATAATATATTTTTATCCCTAGGGGTACAGGTCTGTGAATCGCCAGGTTTACACACTTCACAGCACTCACCTTAGCACATACCCTCCCCAATGTCCATAACCCCACCCTCCTCTCCCAACCCCCCTCCCCCCAGCAACCCTCAGTTTGTTTTGTGAGATTATGAGTCACTTATGGTTTGTCTCCCTCCCAATCCCATCTTGTTTCATTTATTCTTCTCCTACCCCCTTAACCCCCCATGTTGCATCTCCACTTCCTCATATCAGGGAGATCATATGATAGTTGTGGGAGAAAGAGATTCTTAAGCAGGCTCCATGCTCAGTGTGAGCCCAACACAGGCCTTGATCTCACAACCCTGAGATCACAGAGAAATCAAGAGTCAAATTCTTAACCAGCTGAGCCACCCAAGCGCCCCTGCCTCCGTAATTTTTTCTTCTCCCTCCAACCTCTCCATCCAGTTAATGGGCAGAATATGCAAGACTTTTAACAATTCCAGGAGATCCTCATTATTATGAATTTTATATCTGTGAATTTGCCTATTTGCTTAAATTTATTTGTAACCCTGAGATCGATATTCCCCAAAACTTTCAGTTATTCATGGACACACAAAGTGGCAGAAAATTTGACTCACTGAAATGCACATATTCAGCTGAGATTGAACAAGGTAGTGCTGTACCTTCTTGTTTCATCTCTCGTATTTTTTGTTAAGGTTTTATTTTTATTTGCAAGAAGGAGAGTGTGGGGTGGGGGCAGCAGGGAGAGGGCAGAAGGAGATAGAGAAGCGGACACCCCATGGAGCAGGGAGCTTAATGCTGGGGCTCTTATCCCAGGACCCTGAGATCATGACCTGAGCCAAAAGCAGACACATAACTGACTGAGCCACCCAGGCGCCCCTCACCTCTCATATTTTAAAGAAGTGCCCTCAACAGTCTATGTAGTGCCAAGGTTTTTGCATATTTATGGTTTTTCTTGGTGTTTTCTATTTAAAACAGCCCCCCAAGCAGGGCACCTGAGTAGCAGCAGAGAGAGAAGGAGAAGTAGACTTCTGCTGAGCAGGGACCCTGATGACGGAGAGCTCAATCCCGGGACTCCAGGATCATGACCCGAGCCAAAGACAGATGCTTAACTGACTGAGCCACCCAGATGCCCCATCTTTATGATTTTCTTAATAACATTTTCTTTTTGCTAGCTCACTTTATTGTAAGAATACAGCATATAATACATATACAAAATGTGTGCCGATCACTATTATTGGTAAGGTTTCTAGTCAATGGTAGACTGTTCACAGTTATGTTAGGGGGAATCAAATATGACATGTGAATTTTCGGCTGTGTGGAGGGTCAGCTCTCCTAACTCCCATGACGTTCAAGGATCAATGTATAGCAATCAGTTGACTAGAATGCTATGAAATCTGGATTTCCTCTAGCAGCAGTGGTTCAGAACTTGCCAATTCAGTGTTCTTGGTGACTTTGCAGAGCATAAACTACCATGAATACTGAGAGAATAGAGCATTCATGCAGGAGCAAGGTGTCTAAGAGGATAGGCTCTGGAGGCCAGCCGTCTGGTTCGAATTCTGCCATTTACATGGTGGCATGCACATGGATAACTCATTAGCTTCTTTGCAACTCAGTGTCGTTTTTGACAACGAGATACTAATATTAGTACCTATCTCATCACCGGTGGTTGGGAGAGCTATATACATGAAACCAATGAAGAGCTTAGCACATTGTCTGGTAGATAAACTCTCAGGGTGTAAGTTATTACTACTATTGATACTACTTTACATTTGAAACAAGAGTTACCATGTTCATTTAGGTTAAGATAAGCACTGACACATTGATTTTCAGTATTTCAGAAGCTACACAACAGAGAACATAGTAACTAAAATGGAGTTACCAGGGCTCCTGGGTGGCTCAGACATTAAGCCTCTGCCTTTGGCTCAGCAGGAAGCCTGCCTCTCTCTCTCTCTCTCTCTCTCTCTCTCTCTCTGTCCCCCTGCTTGTGTTCCCTCTCTTGCTGTCTCTCTCTCTCTCTCTCTCAAATAAATAAATAAAATCTTTCTTAAAAATTAAAAAATAAAATGGAGTTACCATTCTAACACGATTTTCCCCTCAATGGCTGGCAATTGTGGCAAATATATAAGGAATATCTCATCTGAAATGGCCATGTGTGATATTGTGATTTATAATAAGAAATGTGTATCTTGATCTCTTCCCCCAGTTCTTTACGCAGAGCTCCTAAAACCCTTGTAACTTCCTAAGTGATAAGAGCAATAGGAGCTATATATTGGGTCTTTGAACTGGATTCCTGACACAGGGGGTCCTAAAACTCTTGTAACCCGTGGGTGACAGGAGTGACTTTTGTTTATGAGGCAGCTCTGGGTAGGCTTCCAGATGGCTCCCAGATGAGGGTTCTGGAGAGACAAAGCCATGATTCGAAGCTTGAAATTTTCTGCTCCATCCCCCATCCTCCTTGAGAAGCTAGAAGAGTGGGAAAAGGAGTTAATAATTGATCGATCACAGCTGTGTGAGGAAAATGCCATAAAAATCCCAAAAGTATGAGATTCAAAGAACTTCCAGGTTGGTGAGCACAGCCACACTGGGAAGTTGACATGTCCCACCTCGTCAGGGGCAGAAGTTCATAGGGTTATCACCTATGTATCTCTTCATCTAGCTGTACACATGTATTCTTTAATAAACTGATAAACATAAGTATGAGTTTCCCTGAGTTCTGTGAACCACTATAGCAAATAAAGCAACCCGAGGGGGAGGAGGTCGTGGGAATGTCCAGTTTGTAGCCATGGGGCACAGAAGTCATGAGTAATCGTGGGACCTGCCCCTTGCCATTAGCACCTGAAGTGAAGAGCAGTCCTGTGGGACTTGGTCCTCAGTCTGTGGGATGAAACACTATGTCCAGGTAGATGATGTGGAATTGAGTTAAATTGACACCAGCTAGTCTCACAGAATTGTTTGATGTGGCAAGAAAAAAAAAAAAAAAGCCCACAGGTGTGGTGACCAGAAGTGTCAGAAATGAAATGTTGGCTGTATGAAGGAGATACACAGAAAAGGGAGAAGTGGTTTTTTTTTTCCTACCAGAGGGGAACACTGGGTGGTTTCCCAACACAGTATCACCACCTTCTGTTGCCTTTCACTGAAGATGACATGGGGAAGAAAAGAGGAAGAAGAAAAGAAATGAAGACATTTTCTTTTTCTTTTTTTTATTTTTATGTTCAGCTAGCCAACATGCTTTGCATCATTAGTTTTTGATGTAGTGTTCAACAATTCGTCAGTTGCGTATTGTTAGGGTCCATAATCAAAGGAGTGAGACTGATACAAAGCGAAGGTCAAGCAAAGCTTTATTTCACGCCAAGCATCGAGAATCAAACTGACCGGTCAGGGCTGTCTCTTGAGAGGCGACCCTGACCGGTCAGTTTGATTCTCGATGCTTGGCGCGAAATAAAGCTTTGCTTGACCTTCGCTTTATATCAGTCTCACTCCTTTGATTACAGACCCTAACATTGGAGGGGGCACCCGGATTCAAACGATGAGAACTGAGCCAGCATCGGAATTTTTGGGAAAAGCCTCCGGAGGTAAGATCACGGGATCCTATCTGTCTGTCTGGTTGGAGCTCCAGGGTATGGCCCACCGGGGAGAAGCTGCACGCAGCCATGCTCCCCAGGGCTGGAGTGGATGTGGGGACGCCCCATCCCTCTGCTGGTAGATTGATGGGGGGTTTGAGTCCCCCTGGGCAGTCGGGGGGTTCGAGTCCCCCTGGGCAGTCGGGGGGTTCGAGTCCCCCTGGGCGGTTGGGGGGTTCGAGTCCCCCTAGGCGGTCGGGGGATAAAGCAAGCCCCCACCAGTGGCAGGTTCTGGGTAAGAATCGTTGGGCCTGCAGTTGTCTTTGCCTGGTCCTTTTGTTGTCTGTTGTGTTGTTTGTTATGATTGACGGAATGGGGCAAGCAGAGGGTAAGGGGACTCTGACTTTCATCTCTCCGTTCTTCATAATAGATGTGAGGCTTCTCGCTCACTCATTTCGTATGTTAAGGGCTATGACTGGAGCCAACTGGGGTTAGTCTAATGCTGGGTTAAGGTGCCCAATGCTGATGCTCATTGGAGCCGGGCGTGGAATATGAGTGCCTAGTGGGCCACTTTTGGTAAGCAGAACTGGCACTGCGGGATGAACCAACCTCAAGACAGAGACTTTAAGGAATATTCCCAAGCAGCTGCCGAAACTCCCTTTGTTTCGGGGAAGTTCCTTGCCTTCTCTGGCCCGACGTGGACTGCCTAGCCCCTCCCCCTTGCTGGCGGGAGAGCATGGCATCTGAAGTGGAGATGGCTATTTGTCTGTCTCAAGGTTTTAATGGGTAATTTTTAAAGTGGCTTCCGAAGTCTTTGGTAACCTGAAACTGTGAAGGGTTGCTTGAATGACATATGGAATTAAATTTGTTGGACATGTAGGTCTTAACCAAATGGGATAAAATGCTAGAGCGTTGGCTGCTGGAACTGGGTTTGTGCTTTTGAAATCTGCTGGTGAACACGTTCTGAGCTCAACTGATTGATAAATTCGCCATCTAAAGAATTCTGTTGTAACAACTCACAATTGGTTTATTTTTTTTTTTTAATTTGATAGACAGAGATCACAAGTAGTCAGAGAGGCAGGCAGGAGGGAGAGGAGGAAGCAGGTTCCCCGCTAAGCAGAGAGCCCAATACGGGGCCCGATCCCAGGACCCTGGGATCTTGACCCGAGCCGAAGGCAGAGGCTCTAACCCACTGAGCCACTCAGGTGCCCCACAATTGATTTATATTTAGTCTTCAGTAGAGGTTAAGGTATTTCTAAGACTACAAAATTCTGTTAAGTGTATTTAAGACTGATGGAAATGAGAAAAGCAACTCTGTATGTAAAAAGTAGGAGACATGTAAAAAAAGAGAAAAACAGCCCCGAGGCCACTGTCGGAGCTAGATCCATTCATAAAAGAATGGAAGGGGAGACTGATCACCTCCCATTACCCAGGGATACCCAAAAAGGGGAGGGTGTCCAACCTGTTTGAATCTGAAGAGTGCCTGACTGTGTGAATGTGTCTGTATGGCTCCACCGCTTCAGCTACGGAGTCTGAGTGGGCTGCACCCTGAGTCTCACGGGGCGTCATATAGCATAACAGTCATCTACTCCACGGAGTAGCCTCGTCCGGGGTTTATATGGACAGACCTTAGCTAAGACGCTCCTAAGTTCCCGTGAGGGACGCGAGCAGGACAGCATCTGAAAGATCCCCCTCCCTTTGTCTGCGACATCATTCACGATGGGAGGGAAACCTAGTAAACTCATTATCTGCATACTTTAAAAAAAAAAAGACACTGTTATAGAAAAGCTGGTTTTCTCTCTGTTTAAAAAGACAACGTTTTCTTAAGTAATTGATCTGTTATGGTTTTCTCTTTGCCTGCCCAGAAAATTCAGTTTCTATGTTTTGTTTTATCAGGTGTTTAACATCCCTAATTATATTAGGCATGTGTTTTAAAACTTTCTAAGGTTTTAGCAATTGTTGACAAGATTTAAACCAAGGATAAACCTTGGGTTACATTTGAGAATTTCCTAAAGTTTTAATATGTTGATAGATCATCACTTGATATTGTGATTATGGAAATGTTACGTGTCACAGAAGTAACCTGATTTTCTTGCCAGTTACATTGTAAATTCTCATCTCACCAGCTCTTTACCATATCTATTCTGAGTTTTTATCATTTGTAATTGTTTTAATTCTCTTGTAAGATAAATTCCATCTCAAAGAAAATTCATATGTGAGACTTTCAGGACAAATACAGGTCTTTGATATGTTAAAATCCTAGAACTGAAATGGGTAAGAATTTACAGAAGTAAAAGCTGCATTCGGACTAAACCAGAATTATTAACACGGGACTAGGTGAACTAAAAGATTGTAACGTTGTATCTCTTGATGTTTTGTCTTATTTTAAACATTAATGGTTCTTTAATGTTTGCTCTTCCAGACTAGAGAAACTTTTTCTTAAGTTATCTGTAACTTACAGAGATAAAAATGTAGTCATTTGTAAACAAATCAAGGTATTCAACTCTTTCTCTCTATCTGAACCCTCTGAAACCAAAAGGTCTCAGCAAGTATTTTTTCTTCCATGGCAATCAGTCATTTGCATAAGTTCAATAAGAATCTGTTCTCCTTGTAACAGGACACCATTGGAAACACTGGTTATTTTACCATGGCTTTGACTGGAATGTCATATTTGAAAAGACTCAAATATGACTAGACAGCTTAAAGGAACTAAGGTTGACTTTATAAAACCTGGAACCGTAAAGCCCTTTGGAACTGTTGGCCTAATACCTTGCTTACAGAGTTCCCAGCAGCCTCACCAGGTGAGTAAAGGATGTTACTTCCTGGCAGGTGCAGGAACCTCAGGATTCTTTGGGGGCCTCAGGAAGAGGAATTCACCCAAATCGACAGGTATTGCAGGCATGTCTGATGGCAAGTATGTAGCTTGGCTTCTGGCCTGGAGAGGCTATCATAAGTTCAACCTAGAGATTCCTTACGAGAAGTTCCAGCAGAGCAGATTCTAAAAGATTTATATGATCCCTCACTGTTCTTGCCGAACTTATGTAAATAATTAGGCCAAGCTTGTTAAAACTGAACTTGTTTTTCAAATAAATTAGTCCTGATTTGGCTATCTCTGAAAACAAGGGTTATTTTAGAGAGAAAAATTATGTTTTAATAACACACCTTTATGGCTGTTAAATTCTAGATTTGATTGTCTTTAAATGTTTGTTTACTTAAGCTAGACAACTTGAGGTAAACTTCAGGGAAGTTGCACGATAGCTCACTTAGACGATCTTGCTTTGTCAGTCAGTCAGCCCCAGATATAGGAAACTTCAGAAAATTGAAGGATTTGAAGGGAAGAATCTGACCAAATTAGTGGGAATAGCAGAAAAAGTGTTTAACAACAGGGATGCACAAGAGGATGAAAAACAGACAAAATAAACTGGTTAAGGTTTTGGCATTACATGAGGCAGGGAGGAGTAGGAGAGCCGTTGGAGGAGTAGGAAAGTCATCAGAGCTGTCAGAGCCGTCAGAGCTGTCAGAGCTGTCAGAGCCGCCAGCGGCCCCGCCGCCAGCAGCCCCACCACACCGAGCCGCAGCCTTGCCGCCCAGAACCGCGGCCCCGCCACGAGGGGCCTCACCTGAGTGGCGTCATTCCAGGGAGCGGCCTCGTTGACATGCGGCCTTGTAGTTGAGCGGCCACGTCCGGAGCGGTGGCCTCCTCTGGGGAGCAGCCTTGTCAGAGTGGCGTCATGGGGAGCAGAGTCTGTGTCATCGGGGTTGTTGTCCTCCTTGTCATCGTCGCTGTCCTCATTGCCTCTTCGTCGTCGGGAGCAGCCTCATCCTGGGAGCAGCCTCGTCCAGAGTGGCCTCTTCTTGGGAGCGGCTCCGACCTGGGAGTGGCCTCATCTGCAGAGCAGCCTCATCCAGAGCAGCCTCATCTGGAGCGGCCTTTTTGGGAGTGACCTTGTCGGGGTCATCGTCGTCGTCTCTTCGTAAGAGATGGTCCCTACCAGTCAGTTTGATTTTCGATGCTTGGCGCGAAATAAAGCTTTGTTTGATTTTCGCTTTGTGTCAATCTCGATCCTTTGATCATGGACCCTAACACGTATAACACCCAGTGCTCATCGCAACACATGCCCTCCTTAATGCCCATCGCCACTTTCTGAATAATGCACAAGTAGGAGAGCTAACATACAAAATCCACCAAAGTTTACTCAACAAGTTATGTAGACTTACACTTAGGAGAGCTATGTGTTCCTCAACAGTCCTGAATCCTGTCCCCATCAAAAAACAGGGGCCATAGGGACTATGGCTTCTCATCAGATTAGATAAAGCACAAACCGAAAGCTTTTCCCCTTGCCCCCTTTCAGTTTCACCGAATGAAAGCCCCAAAGGGTGTTCGTGAAAAATGTGGTGGACTCAGTTTCCTTCCCCTTCAATCTCCCTCCCTTGTCTATCCTAGGTACATACTATAATGGAAAAATAATAACAAATAAATCAATAGAGGAAACATTTACTTTTCTTTAAAGCACTCAGATCTGAATGATTTATCATGCCGAACTTGACTGACTTCTTTCAAGATCTAGGCATACATGCATCAGATACTTTGATGGGATGAACAGGTTTTTTTGCTTTGTTTTATTTACTTTTCAACTGATTGCTTTCCTTTCTGGGTGACTCTCTTCTTCAATTTTTTTCCCTTCTTGGTTCTACTATAGCTATGTGCTAGAGGAAGAAGGGAGTACGTCTAATCCACATTCCTGAAGGGCCACGGGCTAGGATTTGATTTGACAGAAAGGACATGACTTAACAATGGGAAAAGAACATTCCGTAAGTTATTTGTTACATGTCCAAGCTGGGAGAATGGTTGTGATATAATAGGCAAAACTGGAAGCCACGTAATTTTTTTGGCATAATTACTAACATTTATTGAGTCCTATGTGCCGACTCTCTTTCAAGGGCTTGGCATGCATTTATTAACTCCTAACAATCCTACAGAGTACAGTGAATATTCCCCTAAATCAGTCATTACCCAGCCAGGAAAAGAGAAACCATTGTAGGTACATCAAACAGGGTATTTAATATAAGGACCTGGTTATGAAAGCGTTATGAAAGCGTTGGGAGTGCTAGAAGGATAAAAGGGGAGGAGATGATAGAATTGCAGGTGACTGCTCCCCTAGAATTGGAAAAGCGTGTCACCTAGAATGGGCAAGTATGCCTTTGGCTTTGAGGCTGAGGGCTCTTGCTGCTGTCCCAGGCATCTAAGAATGCATAGGTCTGAGGAACCAGTAATCCCACTAGAGCCCACAGGAGCCAGCAGGTGCCTCAGCCACGTGTCCCATCCCCTTTGCAGGAGTTACCACAGTTGTATTCTGCTACAGAGCCAGAAGCTAAAGGATTCCCTGTTCAATCAATCTCTTTCTGTATGTGTGTGTGTGTGTGTGTGTGTGTGTGTGTGTGTGTGTGTATAATATAGTTATACATATAGTTTTAATGTTTAGTCTGTTTTATGGTTTTTGTTCTTTTTTACTTTTAAAACAGATTTGCAGAGCACCTGGTGGCTGTCCGTTAAGTGGCCGACTTGATTTCAGCTCAGGTCATGATCTCAGTGTGTGAGATCAAACCCATGACAGGCTCCCCGCTGGGTGTGGAGTCTGCTTAAAATTCTCTCTTCCTCTCCCTATACCCCTTCCCCACCCCACTCACATGTGTACACACACTCACTGTCTCTAACATAAATAAACAAGTAAGTAAATAAATAAATAATAAGCCAAAATAAAGTAAAATAGATTTGCAATCCTGGGCACCTGGCTGCCTCAGTCAGTGGAGCATGTGGCTCTTGATCTCCTGTTTGTGAGTGTGAGCCCCACATTGGGCTTAGAGATTAGTTAATACATCAATTAAATTTAAAAAAAAAAAGATTTGCAGTCATTGTGAACAAACTAAGTTCCAGAATCAAATGCAATGCTTCACTTTACCTTTCACCTTCCGATAGCACATGAGCATAGACCTTCTGGTAAAGCCTTTTCAGAATTCCACTGGAGAGGTGGTCTAGGAAATGTGGTGCCCAGGCTTCCAATAGAGAGATAGTAAGGAAAGATGGGAATGGGCTTCAGTTCAATAGATAAAATCTGACACAATCCCCATTTTACAGGTGAGGAAATGAAAACGGAGTTTAAATAATTTCTGTACAGTCACACAATGAACAGTCACACAATGAACTGGCAAAGCTGGGATTCAAACTCAGTTTTCATCAAAATCCTTAAGAGCAGAAACTCTGTTGTATGTTTATTTTTTAATTATCTTTAATTAATTATATATTATATATATAATTATATAATAATTAATAATCTTTGATTATTTTTTAATTATCTCAGGCAAAACAGGCTAGAGTTTCTATGATTCCAAAGTTTTTAATTTGGCCAAACAAATACAAATTGCCATCACTGAAAATGTAGAATTAATCAGTAGCTCATAAAAGGTTTTAATATGACTGACTTTGTAATATATATTCAAGATTTCATTCTTTCTAGAGCATCTAATCTCTGCTTAGATGTTTATAATTTAGATATTCAAAAGGAGCAAAACATGGGGCTGACTGATGGTTCAGTCAGTTAAGCCTCCAAATCTTGATTTTGGCTCAAGTCATGATCCCAAGGTCCTGAAGTCAAACTCCGCGTCAAGCCCTGTGTTGGGCTCCGTGCTCACTGGGGAGTCTGCTTGTCCCTCCCTCTCTCTCTGCCCTTTCTCCTGCTCGTGCTCTCTCTCTCAATCTCTCAAACAAACAAAATGTTAAAGAAAAAAAAAGGAAACAAAAGATAACCACATAAGTTTCCCTAATTTTTCAACATTACACCACAAAACAGCTAGTACTTTATAAGAAAGGACAGATATAATTGCTTTATAATCTTTAGAAAGACTGAATCCACTTGAGAAACAACCTTAAAGACTCTTAAATCTTTGAATTATATTCAAAAGTCAACATACTTTTCAACCACATATTCATTCTTTCATTCATTCATACCCATATGTTATACCAAGAATGTAACAGGCACTGGACATAGAAACAAAGTCATGACCTCATAGGGCAGAGAAACAGATAAAATGTTATTTTTTCTGCACTACAAGGGCCTGTAAAATTTCTACCCATCTTTAAAGTCTAGCTCAAGTGCTACCTCTTCAGTGGTCTGTTTGCTTCAGTAAGAATTAGCGTTTCTGTCATGTTTCTGGGCACATTGGGAACCTCCCAGCAGCCCCCCACTTTTTTTACTGGATAAAATATTTTATTTTTCTATAGAAAGATTTTTTTAATATTTTTATTAACAGATAATGTATTATTTGTTTCAGGGACACAAGTCTGTGATTCATCAGTCTTACACAATTCACAGCACTCACCATAGCACATACCCTCCCCAATGTCCATCACCCAGCCACTCCATCCCTCCAGTCCCCTCCACTCCAGCAACCCTCAGCTTGTTTCCTAAGATTAAAAGTCTCTCATGGTTTGTCCCCCTCTCTGGTTTTGTCTTGTTTCATTTTTTCCTCTCTTTCCTTATGATCCTCTGCCTTGTTTATCAAATTCCACATATGAGTGAGATTGTATGATACTGTCTTTCTCTGATTGACTTATTTCATTTAGCATAATATCTTCTAGTTCCATCCACATCTTTGCAAATGACAAGATTTTGTTTTTGATGGCTGCATAATATTTCTCTCTCCGTGTGTGTGAGTGTGTGTGTGTGTGTGTGTGTGTACACATATATACACATCTTCTTTATCCATTCATCTGTTGATGGACATCTAGGCTCTTTCCAAAGTTTGGCTATTGTGGACATTGCTGCTGTAAACATTAGGGTGCACATGCCCCTTCAGATCAATATATTTGTATCTTTGGGGTAAATACCCAGTAATGCAATTGCTGGGTTGTAGCTCCATTTTCAACTTTTTGAGGAACCTCCATACTGCTTTCCAGAGTGACCCAGCAGCACTTATTAAGTTATAATGATATATATCTCTCATTGCATCTGTATGTCCTGCAGCACAAAGCATAGCGTCTGTGGTAGGAGCAGAGTATATGTTTATGATACTGAACTTAATGATAAAGACCTTACCTTTTGCAAGTGGAAAAGATGCTCTCAAAAAAAAAAAAAAAAGATATTCTCACCACTATTGGTGAAAGTATAAATTGATGGAATCTCTGTAGTAGGAAATTATATATCTTTCAAAAATATAAATGCACATACTCTTAGACTTAGCAGTTATAACTCTCGGAACTTATTCTACAAAAGTGTTCATGGATGTGTAAAATACAAAAGTACTCATTGGAGCATTGTTTGTAACTGCTTTAAAAGTTGATTTCAAAAAATAGGGCACCTTGTGACTCAGTCATTGAGCATCTGATTCTTTGTTTCAACTCAGGTCATGATGTCAGGGTGGTAAGATCAAGAGCCCTGGGTAGGACTCTGATCTCAACAGGGAGTCTGCTTGAGATTCTCTTTCCAACTCTCCCTTCCCCTTTGCCCCTCCCCCTGCTCATGTTTGAACTCTCTCTCTCTTTCTCTCTCTCTCTCTCTCTCTCTCTAAAATAAATAAATAAATCTTTGAAAAAAAGAGTTGATAAAAACAGACTATTCTTCAACAGAGAACTAATTGATTAAAGGGATAATATGGACCAATTTAAAAAAATATTATGTGGGGGCGCCTGGGTGGCTCAGTGGGTTAGGCCTCTGCCTTCAGCTCAGGTCATGATCCTGGGGTCCTGGGATCGAGCCCTGCATCAGGCTCTCTGCTCGGCAGGGAGCCTTTTTCCCCCACTCCCGCCACCTGCTGCTCTGCCTACTTATGATCTCTGTCTGTCAAATTAATAAATAAAATCTTAAAAAAAATGATGTGGACTACTATGTCCAGATATGAAAAGGTAAATAGAAAAAGCATAAGACAATATATGTAATATAATTGCATTTATATTTATGAAAGAGTTTCCTCCAGGGAGTAACAATAAGATAGCTAGGTATTCTGGAAATTTCAGTTTTCATTTCATTTTAGTCCTTCTATATTTAAAGTTTTTTTTTAACATGAGAATGAATTATTTTATGTATATATGTGTATATATATAAAATGTGTATATATGCACACTTATGATAATACTATCTTTTGTATGCTCACTATTTGTGCTTTCTGAATACCTTCATTATTCCATGTTTCCAAATACTAGATTAAAATAAAAAAACAGAATTTGGGGCGCCTGGGTGGCTCAGTCTTAACTGTCTGCCTTTGGCTCAGGGCATGATCCCAGGGTCCTGGGATTGAGCCCCACATCAGGATCCCTGCATGGTGGGGAGTGTGCTTCTCCCACTCTCACTCTCCCTTGCTTATGTTCCCTCTTTCGCTGTATCTCTCTCTGTCAAATAAATAAATAAAATATTTCTTTAAAAAACAGAATATAATTAATAGAACTATATGCACCAACATGGAAATATGTTCTGACATATTGTTAAGCAAAAAAGCAGATCATAAAATCACATGTAAATTATAATCCCATTTTTGTTTGAAACTACCTTTTATGTATATGTATATGTGTTCTACTTAGAACAAATTTACAAAGAATGAATGTGAAGCTATTAAAAATAGTTACTTCTAGGGGCGCCTGGGTGGCTCAGAGGGTTAAGCCGCTGCCTTCGGCTCAGGTCATGACGTCAGGGTCCTGGGATCGAGCCCCGCATCGGGCTCTCTGCTCAGCAGAGAACCTGCTTCCTCCTCTCTCTCTGCCTGCCTCTCTGCCTGCTTGCGATCTCTCTCTGTCAAATAAATAAATAAAAAATCTTAAAAAAAAAATAGTTACTTCTAGGCAGTGGAATTGGAAATAAAAACTTTCATTCTTTTACCCTTTAACTTTTGTACTATTTCAATTAATCTTCTTTATATGTACTACCTCTATCATTAGATAACAATGGACATCAATCAATCAGTCAATCAATCACTCTCTTGGCATTTTTCTTGGGTCTTTCTGTCTTAAAAAAATTTCATGGTGATTTCTCTGCAAACAAGAGGAGGAGCAGATATTGTTTGAACAGTAAGTTGATTAATATGGACTGAAGCCTTTACCTCAGGCAACGATCTTCAAATACATTTGACCCAAGTGAATTTTATTTCATATGCATACATGTAAAAGAACAATGTGAGTGAGAATTTTTAAGATGTATACTTTAAGCTTGAATCATTGCTTCAATCTTCTGTATGCCTTCTTGATGAAACAATCTAGTTGATTGACTATTCTGTCCATCCCCAATACCCGAAACATTCTCCCACCCACCTGCCTCTCATTTTTCTCCACTTGAACATTCTAAATAGCATGTCAACTTCTCCTGTCTATAGAGATCTTTAAGGACCTGCCCAGGGATGCCTGGGTGGCTCGACCGGTTAAGCATCCTACTCTCGGTTTCTTCTCAGGTCAAGATCTCAGAGTCATGAGATCAAAGCCCCTGTTGGGCTCTGTGCTGAGCATGGCATCTGCTTGATAGCCTCTCTCTCCCTTTGCCCCTCCCCCTGCCCAAGCTTGTGCTTTCTCTCAAATAAAATGAAATTTTTTTTTAAAAAAGTCTTTAACAGGGGCACCTGGGTGGCTCAGTGTGTTGAGCCTCTGCCTTCAGCTCAGGTCATGATCTCAGGGTCCTGGGATCGAGCCCCGCATCGGGCTCTCTGCTCAGTGGAGAGTCTGCTTCCCCCTCTCTCTCTGTCTGCCTCTCTGCCTACTTGTGATCTCTGTCTGTCAAATTAATAAATAAAATCTTAAAAAAAAAAAAGTCTTTAACAGTACAAAGGGCTGATATCCAAGGTCTATAAAGAACTCCTCAAACTCAACACACACAAAACAGATAATCATGTCAAAAAATGGGCAGAAGTCATGAACATGTATGTCTCCAATGAAGACATACAAATGGCTAACAGACACATGAAAAAATTGTTATCATCACTTGCTATCAGGGAGATTCAAATTAAAACCACATTGAGATACCACCTTACACCACTGAGAATGGCCAAAATTAGCAAGACAGTAAACGACGTGTTTTGGAGAGGATGTGGAGAAAGGGGAACCCTCTTACACTGTTGGTGAGAATGCAAGTTGGTGCAGCCACTTTGGAAACAGTGCGGAGATTCCTTAAGAAATTAAAAATAGAGCTACCCTATGACCTTGCAATTGCACTACTGGGTACCTCAAAGATACAGATGTAGTGAAAAGAAGGGCCATCTGTACCCCAATGTTCATAGCAGCAATGGCCACAATTGCCAAACTGTGGAAAGAACCAAGGTGCCCTTCAATGGACGAATGGATAAAGAAGATGTGGTCCATATATACTATGGAGTATTATGCTTCCATCAGAAAGGATGAATATCCAGCTTTTGTATCAACATGGATGGGACTGGAAGAGATTATGCTGAGTGAAATCAGTCAAGCAGAGAAAGTCAATTATCATATGGTTTTGCTTATTTGTGGATCATAAGGAATAACATGGAGGACATAGGGAGATGGAGAGGAGAAGGGAGTTGGGGGAAATTAGAGGAGGAGACGAACCATGAGAGACTGGACTCTGACGAACTAACTGAGGGTTTGGGAGGAGAGGGTGGGTGGGCGGTTGGGTAAGCCTGGTGGTGGGTATTAAGGAGGGCACATATTGCATGGAGCACTGAGTGTGGTGTATAAACAATGAATTCTGGAACACTGAAAAGAAATTTAAAAAATAAATAATTTTTTTTTTTAAAAGTCTTTAAGGATCTACCCAGATCTTACTTCTACCTTGAGACTTTCCTAGATTGTCCCAGGCTAAATGGAGCCATCCTGTTATGTTGTACCATTTTACTTCTACTGGCACTTCTGCCATCATAGTCTAGGTTGTATTGAAGGGGTATTTGGGGTGTGTATAGGTGCTTACTCCTACTAGATCATGGACCTCTCAATATTAGAACATAGTTTAATTAATCCGATTTTGGAATGGCATGTTTCTTTACACATAATAAGCATTCAGGAGATGCTATTTGAGATTCTTGTATCAGGATTGTGCCGGTCATGCCTTCCAGCCACTCAGGATCCCCACACTCACATAGCATAGGGTCATGTGTATGTGTTTCTAAAACACAAGCAAAAATCTACCAAGTGAGAAGCTTATGTACAGAAATACTCTCTCTTTAGCCGTATTCTGTGTTCTGCAGAAAACAATTATGCTCTCCCACTTCTGCTTTTTTTTTACTTTTCTTATCTGAAACACTGAGGAGTGACTCACTTCAAAACTCATCCTGTGAAGTCAGATAGTAGTCAAAAGTGTGGAGTTTTCCTCTATCACCAGAAGCGAAGAGAGAGAAGAGGAAGTGCTCAGCAGATTTCCTAAACATACTTCATAGCTTGATTGTGGGTAAGTGTGAGACCCACACAGGATTTGTGGCAACCTCCAGACCTGTGCTGAGGCCGTCAGCTACTGTCTCAGGGTTTTGGTAAGAAAACCTACATTCACCAGACAACTTGTGCTGTTTCTGCTTATTATTGATAATGATTTGAGGGTCATTATCTCCTCTTCCCCCCATTCTTTCCCCAACTTTTCTTTCTTTGGTTTTATCTCCATATTCACCTTTCTTTTACTGAATATCCCATGTTCTAAATTATCTTCATTCTTCATATTTTCATTCTAGAACAAATAGTGAATTTTATGCCATTTTTTCCTCTTAAATCGGCGTGTCTCTTTCTGAATTTTGAGTCCAGCTTTTCACAATAGCTAATTCTTCAAGTCAGTAGCCTTTTTATATATATTTTTTTCTCACTCCTATTTCCTCTTTGTTTAATTCTTTTGCTTATTCTTTTTTTTTAAGATTTTATTTATTTATTTGACAGACAGAGATCACTAGTAGGCAGAGAGGCAGGCGGGGGTGGGGGGAGCAGGCTCCCTGCTGAGCAGAGAGCCTGATGCAGGGCTTGATCCCAGGACCCTGAGATCATGACCTGAGCCAAAAGCAAAGGCTTAACCCACTGAGCCACCCAGTACTTATTCTTTATTGTTACCAACTCTGTCTCAAATTAGTATCAAATTAGTATTTGATTCTGGAATCTACTTTCTTGTCCTGTTATAACTGAGTTTTAGTTTCAGGAATGTCTTTATCCTTTTAACTACTTTTGGCCAATGTAGTATTGAAAACTAAAAAAGAAAGAAAGAAGGAAAGAGAAAGAAAGTGTTCTACCAGTCGCAAATGTAGAGGTATCTTTCAGCCAAAACACTTGGAGAAATGTAAAAAGTGATCTTGTTCATTCTGAAAGATTTTTAAGACTGATTTATACATACTTTCAAGGCAGATGTTATATGATATTTAAAATATAGTTCATACCTATGGCTCTATTTATATTGGAATCTTGCTCTTTTTTAATCTTTTTTTGAAATATTTATTTATTTATTTTAGGGGGGAGAGAGAGCACAAGGGGGAGTGGGCAGGGGCACAGGGAGAGAATCTCCAGCAGACCCTGCCCAATGCGGGGCTCGATCATGATCTGATCATGATCTGAGCCAAAATCAAGAGTCAGTTGCTTAACAGAATGACCCACCCAGATGACTTTCTTTTCAGTCTTTATTACTTCAGTTTGTGCAGCTCTCGGTAACTTTCCCATGTTATTGTTAATAATAACAATACTGAAGCCTTTTTAGTTCTGTGGTTCTTTGTAGTAGAAAGATTATTGGACTTAAGATCTTATAACCCTCCTAGTTGTAAATATGTGACAGTCCCCTAATTTGCTGAGTTTCTGTGTCAAAAACTGCAAAATAAAACTAGAGACAAGGAAAAATAATTGCTATGTTTCTTTTCAGTCCTAGCTTCTCTGATTCTATCCTTCTCTCAGTACTTCACAGATGTTGGCATGACTATGTATACTGGAGCAGGACAGTGGACCAGGGTAGCTGCTATGCCCAGCAAGGAAAGAAGGGGTCCTGATAAGACTTGAGTATTTGAGTGCATAAGGCTACAGAGAGGGAGAATGAGAATCACTTCTTCTTTTCTATTATTTTGTTGACTCAGTTATTTTAACTTCTGCTAATCACGTAAGACCCTATGACAGCATTTGGTTAGCTCAGCAGAATTCCAAGTCACGAAAATATTTTGGGACTCTATGAAAGGAAACATAAAATGCTATTATAGCCAGTAAGAACTGGAAGCTGGAAACCAAAAGGGAAGTTAGAAGAGACAGCGTATTTAATGGATTAAGTGGACAATAATAAAAATTTTAAATTTAGTTGAAAAAGAAAATAAAGTAAACCCCAAACATGAACATCCATGCACTGAAGTCATCTTTGATCTTTATGTCATAGAATCCATTGTGCTAACTTCGGTAGAACAAGCACTTAGGTAGAAGACTCATTTTTACCATTATGAAATTTAAGGCCAGAATAATAGATAAGACAGCCATGACAATAATTATAATACAGGAGCGCCTGGGTGGCTCAGTCGCTAAGAGTCTGCCTTCGGGTCAGGTCATGATCCCAGAGTGCTGGGATCAAGCCCCGCATTGGGCTCCCTGCTCAGTGGTAAGTCTGCTTCTCCCTCTCCCACTCCCCCGCTTGTGTTCCCTCTCTCGCTGTGTCTCTCTCTGTCAAATAAATAAATAAACCCTTTTTAAAATAATAATTATTATAATACAAGGCAAAATGCTTTGCTGCACAGAGAATATGAAATGGAGATTCAACACATATACACACACACAAATTTAAGAGGTTGAAGAACTAATTTCTTATTGAGACTTTAAGAGGAGGTTTCGAAGAAGAATAACATTTGAGCTTATTTTGAGGAATGGCTAGAATTTCAACAGGTAGAGATTAAGGATGCAGGACAAAGGAGGTTAAGGTGAAGGACATAATTCCCGACAGAAGTAAACAGCATTAGCCAAAATAGTGAGTTGTTCAAGAAAGCTATAAAGTAGGATGCATTTACGGGAGTCTTCAGAATTAGGGGACGGTAATGTCAAGAGGCCAAGAGAATAGAGTTGTGGATAAAGACAGAGAAAACGATGTTTGGATTTGTTATTTAGAAATAATTTTAGAGGTAACTTTAGCCCAGTGATGGGTCAGAAGACAAATTACAAAGGTTAAAAAGTGAGTGGTGAGAACGACAGACCCTGAGACAAGCCAGCATCCCTGACAAACTATGTTTAAAAAGGAGAGACAGAGAGAGACTTAAACATAACATTTGGATGCAAAGTGTGATCCTAGATTGGCTATAACTGTGGATCAATCAGCTACAGAAGATGTTTCGGGGCGGTGAGAAAAAAACTACGTCTAGAAAAAACTAGGCAAAGACTGAGTATTCCTTAAGGTAAATATTACTGCATAATGTGGAGACTAGCTGAAAAAAGCAAATCAGTTTATACAACAATATGCATGCCAGTTCATAGCGGCACTGTTCACAAGAGCTAAAAGATGAAAGCAATTCAGATGTCCATCAAGAGATGAGTGGCTGGACGCCTGGGTGGCTCAGTTGGTTAAGCAGCTGCCTTCCGCTCAGGTCATGATCCCAGCATCCTGGGATCGAGTCCCACATCGGGCTCCTTGCTTGGCGGGGAGCCTGCTTCTCCCTCTGCCTCTGCCTGCCATTCTGTCTGCCTGTGCTCGCTCTCTCTCCCTCTCTCTCTGACAAATAAATAAAATCTTAAAAAAAGAGAGAGAGAGATGAGTGGGTAAGCAAAATGTGAGGTTTACATTAAATGGAATATTATTTAGCCTTAAAAAGAAAGAAATTCTGACATATGCTACAACATGGATGAGCCTTGAGAACATTATGCCAAGGGAAATAAACCAGACACCAGAAGACAAATGCTGTACAATTCCATTTATATGAGATGTCTAGAGTAGTCAAATACACATAGTAACAGAAAGTAGCCTGGTGGTTTGCCAGTGGCTGGGGGAAGAGGGAAGTGGGGAACCATTGTCTAATAGAATTAGAGTTTCAGTTTTACAAGGTGAAAAAATTGTGGAGGTTAATTGTACAGTAACGTGAATATACTTGATACTGCTGAACTTTATACTTAAAAAAATGATTAGAATGGTAAATTTTGTGTTATGTGTATTTTCCCATAATTAAAGAATTTTTAAATATGCACAGACTAATCAAGTTTTGTTAAATTTTAATTAAGAAAAATATGGATGCACATATACATATATGTATATATGCAAATATATGTATATATTCATGAATAACATTTTTTTAAGATTTTTTTTTTTATTTGACAGACAGAGATCTACAAGTAGGCAGAGAGGCAGGGAGAGAGAGAGAGGAGGAAGCAGGCTCCCCGCTGAGCAGAGAGCCCGATGCGGGGCTGGATCCCAGGACCCTGGGATCATGACCCAAGCCGAAGGCAGAGGCTTTAACCCACTGAGCCACCCAGGCGCCCCATGAATAACATTTTTAAAAAACAAGAAAGAAATGATGGGTATTGAGGGAATCGATGCTGAGAGGGTAAACAACTCTTGAGAAATCTGAAAGCAAGAGGAAAAGATGAGGTTATATCTAAAGACGTAACTGGGGGCAGCACCTGGGTGGCTCAGTCGGTGAAGCAGCTGCCTTCAGCTCAGGTCACGATTAGAGAGTCCTGGGATTGAGCCCCACATCGGCTCCCTGGTCAGCAGGGAGCCTGCTTCTCCCTCTTCTCCTTGCTCATGGTCTCTCTCTCTCTCTTTCAAATAAATAATCTTTTTTATCTTTTTATTAAAAAGTAAAGATACAACTGAGTCTACATTACCTTTTTTTGTGGTAGTGAGTCATTGAAAATCTGGTGGAGGGATTGGATGGCCCTTCTGCCCTCATAGAAATGGGAATATGCAACCTTAAAATCTTACATACTGTTCGAGGTGGTGATGGAGCTCCATAAAGCCTTTTTGTGGATTGAAAGCTGGGAACCTCTGGTCTAAAGTTATTGTTCATCCATTTAGCTTATTTGTTGTTTTTTTTTTTTTGTCTTGTTTTGTTTTCTAAGATTATTTATTTATGTGACAGAGAGAGAGAGAGAGAGCAAGCACAAGCAGGGGGAGTGGCAGGCAGAGGGAAAAGCACAATGTGGGGCTTGATCCCAGGACCCAGGGATCATGACCTGAGCCGAGGGAAGACACTTAACCGGCTGAGCCACCCAGGAGCCCTGCTTGTTTTTAGTAGAGAACATTGGGTAAGGAAAGGAACGAGTGCAGAATGTCATAATGTAATTGCAAGAAAGAGGAGAAATGTACATTGACAGGGACTTCCAAATGAAATTATGATTTCGGTACACATTTAAATTGATATGGTAGATTTTAATGATCATAGAATGTTTTCATGTGGTCCAGGGCAAAGTTAAGGAATACAGACTAAAACAGGGGCCTCTGTAGTCTACAGCATTATGTGGGAGGGTTGTAATTCTAAGGATATGCTTTTTAAGAAAAAGATAGTTTTTAATATTATTACTTATATTTTTAGAGAAGTTCAGCAATGGAGACTTCCTCCGCTGATAACAATTCAACTGACCTACCCTCACAGCCCTGGTACGAACCCCAAGTCATTCTCTCCATGGGCATTCTCAGCCTCACTTTCTTACTGGGGTTGCCAGGCAACGGGCTAGTGCTGTGGGTGGCTGGCCTAAAAAGATGCAGCGGACAGTGAACACGGTTTGGTTTCTCCATCTCACGCTGGCCGACTTCCTCTGCTGCCTCTCGTTGCCCTTCTCCCTGGCTCACTTGGCGCTGCAAGGACACTGGCCCTATGGCTGGTTTCTGTGCAAGCTCATCCCCTCCATCATCATCCTCAACATGTTTGCCAGCGTCTTCCTGCTGACTGCCATTAGCCTGGATCGTTGTCTTTTGGTCCTCAGGCCAATCTGGTGCCAGAATCACCGCAAGGTGGGGACAGCCTTCGCTATCTGTGGATGTATATGGGTGGTGGCTTTTGTAATGTGTATGCCTGTGTTCATGTACCGGAAAACATTCGCTGTAGATGACCATTACATGTGTGGCTACAATTTTAGTCCCTACAGCTCCTTTGGTTATTCAGACTTCACCAGTGATCTACTGGAAAATGGGTCTCTTGACAACTCCACTGTGCACCTGCCTGGAGAAATGGATGAGGGATTAGAGTCTTTCTCTTTACAAACAAATGATCTTCCTTGGACAGCCACCACTATCCTCTATTCTCGAACATTTCAAAGACCTTCTGGAGAGTCACTCCCTATGGATTCAGCTAAATTATCTAGTCAATATCCATATTATAATTTTCTTGCTAGTAAGGTCTCATCTATAAGCCCCAGTGGGTTTCCTATTGAAGATCGCAGAACTAACCCACCAGATAACTCTGATAGTTTTCTCTCTACCGATTTAGAGCTTTACTCTGGTACTTCCAGCAACTCCTTATACACATATGAGCTATTCCGAAATCTCCAGGATTATGATCTAGGCCAGTTTTCATACAACAATCAAGTACTAACACCCCTGATGGCAATAACCATCACTAGACTAGTGATGGGTTTCATTCTGCCCTTTATGGTCATGATGACCTGTTATGGCCTCATTATCTTCCGAATGCGACACGGCCGCTTCACCAAGTCTCGGACCAAAACCTTGCGAGTGGCCATGGCTGTGGTGGTTGTCTTCTGTGTCTGCTGGGCTCCATACCACATTATTGGAGTCCTATCATTGTTTTTTGACTCAGAAACTCCCTTTGGAAAAGCTCTGCTGTCTTGGGACTACGTGTCCATTGCTCTAGCATCTGCCAATAGTTGCTTTAATCCCTTCCTCTATGCCTTCCTGGGAAAAGATTTCAGGAAGAAAGCCAAACAGTCCATGAAGGGCATTCTGGAGGTGGCTTTCATTGAAGACTTCACACACTCTACCAGCTGTCCCCAAAGCAAAGTCTTTTTGGAAAGAAACCGTATCAGTATACCTGTGTGAAGATACGGAGCTGTGGACCCAAGCCAAGGTTCTTAGGTATTCACCCAGTGTGACATGTTTCTGAAGCAATGAGTGGTATTGTGAGCAGGGGATTCCAGAAGCCATCCAAGAATCAGTCCATAGTTCTCAAAGTATGGTCTGAGACTAGAAGCATCTGCATCACCTGGTAACTTGTCAGAATCACCTAGAAACTTGCTGAATCGGAATCTCCGAGGGTGAGGCCCAGCAAGTGTTTTAATGAACTCTCCTGTTTCTGATGAATGCTAAATTTGATAATCGTCCCCCAAATTACTCTATTTCTATCCCAAACTAAGCCAGTGAGATCAGGGAGAACCTAGTCTGTTTTAAAATGATTTTTCCATCATGAACTTTTTTCTTTGGGAGTGTCCAAATCCCCTCCCAGATGCAATTTAAAACCATTTTGTCTAATCTTACATGAGTGAACAATGATCGTCTCTTTTGGCTTTGTTGTGGGGGTGGTGATGTTTTCAAATGAAAACAAGGTGCAAAAAGACAGAGTCCACAAAAACAAGCAGTTATGAGATGCAGTCTGAAGCAGAGTACAATGTCAGATGCTTGCTATGTGCAATATTCCTGGATACGGGACATGGGAATTCCACGTTTCCATTATTACAACTGAATAGGCATCTACTATGTAAATACAGGCTGCAAGGTATCTGAAAACTTACTCATAAAATGGCACGTAAGCTGTGGTTTGGGGAGTTTTCTATTTGTTTACTTAGTCTGCCTATTGATAGAACCATCTCTCTTCCATTCCCTTTCTTAAGCTCCTTTATCCCCTTATTTCTCACCTACCTCTCAATCTTCTTCTGTATTAGACTTTGTGCACCTAATAACCTCTAATTTCTCAAGATTCAAATTGCTCCCCTCCTTTTGCTTGAAACTAATATTCCCTGAGAAACTCATTTCCAGTGAGAAGAGGAGGGTGGAGGATGGAGCAGTAACCCTTGAATTCACTGCACAGTTACTGAGTACCCTCCAGGAATACCATCAAACTTTGTAAAGCACGGCTATGCTTGTATATCATTCACCAGGTATATTTTTGGGTTTTTGAAATGAATTTTTATCTTTCCCAAAGTAATAGATGCACATAATTTAAAGAGAACCCAAGGCTTATAATGAAATATAAAGTTTCCTGCCCCTCTCTGCCCAACCAATCCCTCCTCCCACTCCCATCTCCCAGAAATAACACTTGCAACAATTTTAGACATTTCTTCTGATATTTACCATGACAATCATGTGCTTATGCAGCTAGTTTTCATATACACAATAACATCACTTCTTATCTTGAAAGATTAATTTTATCCACATTCATATTTTTTACTTATCATCATCCTAATATTCATTAATCACCGTACTTTAGTTGGCTCCTGACCACACTTTCTTCTGTTCTGTGGATCCATCCCAACCCCACATACAGCTTTCCTTCCATTCTTTCATTAAAAAAAAAAAAAAAAGTTATTTAACCCTATCACCTTCTCATTTGTCTGTGTATTTAAACTTTATTGTGTTAGACTTCTAAAATCTCAGGGTTTTTGTACTATAATATAGCCTCCCCCCTGGGTGGAATATAATTACTTAATCTAAAAAAAAAGAGAAAATGAGATGTTTTAGACTTGCAAGGCACTATTATTTGTTCAGTGATTGGGGTGAGGCTCTGGACTACAAATAAGTAATAACGTGCTATGCAGAAAAATTGCAAATCACTGAGAAGTCGCTCAGGTGTGAGGTAACAATGTGTGACATGATGTAAGATTTGCAATGCCGCCTTCCAATGTAATCTTCTTATGTATTTGATATGAATAAATGCTTGCTTTCTTGTGGTTCCTTGTGAGACTGGGATTCACAGATCCTCTTAACTGTTTGATACTCAGAATATGTCATAATCTCTAAACATACAGCAAATCATAGTAGGCAGCTGGAGGCTTGCTATAATGGCAATTAGCTAGGATCCTGGAAGTCCCAACACATCTTACAAGACCCGGATGTAAGTCCCAAACTTCTACATTTAGTGTACAGGATACTGGGGTGATGACATAGTTATAAGATTCCATAGTTGCTATTTCTGGATTCCCTTTGAGAGTTCCATCCCTGGGAAATGTATTCTTTTTTTTTTTTTTTTAAAGATTTTATTTATTTTTTTGACAGAGAGAGATCACAAATAGATGGAGAGTCAGGCAGAGAGAGAGAGAGAGAGAGGGAAGCAGGCTCCCTGCCGAGCAGAGAGCCCGACGAGGGACTCGATCCAGGACCCTGAGATCATGACCCGAGCCGAAGGCAACGGCTCAACCCACTGAGCCACCCAGGTGCCCCTGGGAAATGTATTCTGAAAACAAAATCTTACAATTGGAATTCCCTCATTTCTTATGAAAAACTCTGGTAAGTACCTGTGAGTATTTGCCAGAAAGTCCCAGATGGAGATCCAACTCCTCCCAAAATTGTAGTATCTCTGATCTTTGAAATATCCCAGAGCACAGGCAAGGTGGCCTAGTCCACACACCGAGCTATAAGGGGTGACTGCCTCTCCCAACAATATTTCACTATATTTAATAGCATTTGGGGGGGGAAAAAAAAAAGCAATGTTAAATGCATGTTTTTTAATTCGTCTTTCCCAGCAATCTTACAAAACAATTCCAAGATCAACTGATTGGACCCAGAGGTGGGAGGCAGGGAAAGGGTGTAAGGCCAGCTGAAGACAAATGCTTCCCCCTTCCTGCCTTCCTACCCTGGTAAAAAGAAATCTGAGACCAGCACCAGTAAGATTAAACCATAAACATTCTTCCTTTTTTTTTTTTTTTTATTAAGAAAGCATGCAAAACACAACAACTTGTGAGATCATACACCCCCTGGCTGGCCTGCACCAATGCAAAGCACTATGGGTGGTACGAAGGACTCACCAAACCAGAAACCTGGGGGTCGAAGAGAGGAAAGTGAGGATGAGTGGATCTATACCACGTGACTGCTCCATCTGTCCCTCTCCTCCCATTTCTCCCTCATCTCCTCCTGGAGGCAGGAGCGCCTGCACTTTTGCACACGTCACTCAATACGACAATGACTATACTTTGAGCCCAGCAATGCTGGACCAACAAGAAAAAGTAGTATTCTTTCCATTTCATGGAGGGGAGGGGAAACAGGCCCAAAGAGGGTAAGTTTTGTCCTGTGCCATCTAGCAAGGCTGAGTTCAATCGAAGGGAGCTAAAATCCCAGGAGGCCTGATGACCAGTCTCCACCCCTAGCCCCAAACTTTAGTTACTCTGGCTGCCCACCAGAGTCTTCATGAGACAAATTTTCAGAAGACACAGATGAATTATAAACAAGGGACATTTACATGTACAATTTCGTCTACCCTCGTAAATCCTGTGTGGATCCGAGTAGAAAGGGGGTTTAGAAAAGAGAAATAATCATGTGTAAAGGGGGGAATCTTGGGGAGAACAGGAGAACAGATGGGAAGTTGTGTATATAGGAGGCACCTTGACTGGAAGGAATTCGGAAGAGATGCCTAGAACAAGGACACAGGGCAAAGGCATTTTGCCACCCTCTAAGAGAAATTCTCCTTTCCCCAACGGGAAATATTATGTCATACTTCAACCCCACTGACTGCCCAACAATGGGGGATTCAAGCCACTCATATCCCCATTTCTTACAAAGAACTTCACAGAAAATAAAGTGCTCTTTAGTTAACCGCCCTTTCTTGCCCCTTTGCTTCAGCCTTCTTCAACAAACTCTCATATATAACCCCCTTACAAAGAAAGAAAGGGGTGGGTGAGGGAAAAGCAGAAGAGTGGAAAGCTAGATCTCCTGGAAGTCATGGGTAAATAAAAGAATATGAACAAGAAGCAGAAATCACAGAGAGAATGGCCTTGTCCGTTCCTTACATTTGTCCTGCAGCTTTCGGAAAGTGAACATTCAGTGAAATAAAAACAGAAGTAAAATTGCTCTTCCCTCTCGTAACTAGTATTCAACAATTAACGTGAAACATACACTAAGTACTTTGCAGCAGTAACTCATGGCCATTTCTCATTAAAGGATAGAAGTTGTCCCTGTACCTTTTTTCTTTTTCTGGGGGATCTCCCTTGGCCCTCACAAACTCCCCTCTCTAGATTATTTAATCCCCTCTACCAATTTCCTTCACCCCTTGAAAGTCAAATGGCAAAAGCTTCAGCCCCAGTGATTTCCAAGAGAAGCATTTGCTGACACAATTAAATAATTGAAATATTCCCTACCTATGTGTATGCCAGCTCCTTCTCCCTTTCCCCACACCCCTACCACCAACGCTGTAGGTTCGGTTCTGCTATGATCAGTGGGAAAGAGGTTCCCATCTTGTCCTAGGACATGATGAAACTGAAAGAGTGATAATGGCTTACTTTTCTTTCTTGAGAGTTCCAGAAAATGAGGGGAAGAAGATAAAAGGGGAGGAAGAGTTGAGCCAGCAACTGAAGGAGGACAAAATAGTATTTGCTGAATGGGGAAGGGGGACTGAAGGATAATTTGTAAATGCAAATATGAGCCACAGTTAATTTCCAGAGAAAACTATGTTTAAAAACTCAAAAGGGTTAAATTGAAACCGTCTCCTAAAAGCTGAACCTATGCTGAACAGGTATCCTCATCCCTACCACAGAAGCAAGACCAACTCTATCTCCAATAGACTAAGGACTGGGAACAAGTCCATGGAAGTTTCTAGTAGCATATAAAAACTGACTATTTTATATTCCATCACCCCTCTACACTGTTTGACTCCACCCAACCCAGAAGTCTTATTCTTCTAGGATTTAATGGTCACCCTTCTGCACCACCACCATCACTCTTACCCTAGATGGGGAGTGAGGATCGGGAGAAGTAAGGATCGAAGATAAAAGGGACAAGGAAGAGCTCAGAGGACAAAATTAGCACCATTGAGTAAAACCTGCAAATTCATGGCTGCCCAGCGGTGTTTTAGATCCCTTTTTACTTGAGAATGTGGCTTCTCTAGTACTGGACTGAACTGACAGGAACAGAAAACAATTTAGGGTTGGAAGGTGAGATTAGCATTGAGTTTCTCAAAGAGAAAGGTAAATCAAAATTTGAAACCTTTCTCTGTAGCCATCAAGGCCTCACCTTCCGGCCAGATGATTTTAAATTAGCAAGGGGCGGACACAGTCTGTGGAGGAGGGCAGAAGACTGGGGACAGCATATAACCAATAATAATAATAACAATAATAATAATAATACCATAATAAGAATAATAATAAAAGAATTCGGAAAAAAACAAGAGGGAAGAGGAAGAAGGAGGCAGGAAAGAGGGGGGGTTATCTTCGGCAGCATCTTGTGGTGGCTTTTCTGACAGAGCAAGAAAAAAGAGGATATATAAGTATATACAGCAAGGAGGAAGGGATGGGCTGGGGCTGCTCCTGCCCCACTCCCAGACTTTTCGCCACCCAGCCTTGGGCTCATGGCCATGCTCCATGAGGCCCTAAGTGATCAAGTCCCAGTCGAAGTCATCAGGGATCTCCTCGTTGGTACCCGGAGGGGGGACCGGTGGCCGAGGGACCATATGGTGTGCTGTCAGGAAGAGACAAAGAAATTAAAAGGAGAGTGGATGGGAAGTTATTCTACCATCTAGATAGGCAGTGCTCAGCCCTGAATATGACCACGAGGAAGGGCTGGTGAAACTATGCTCCTTATCAGCCCAGAGTTGTTTCCGTTGCTAGCGCCACTCCAGTGGGTCTCAGGAAATAAACCAGAGTAAACAGAGGGCAAATGGCAATTTAACACTATGTAGCCCCCAAGAATTATACTTATGAAAACCATGTAGTAATGAAAAAAAACATACACAACGTACTATTATATGAAATCACAGTATAGAAATTTGTAGACGTGTTACATGGATAAGGAAGATATGGACAAAGAGTCTGATGTCACCCAAAAAATTCGAAACCCTTGTAGTTAGGCAGGATAATAATAGCGATTTTTCTGAAATGTATTTAAAAGCAAACGATCTGTTCATTCTATATTATTTATGGCAAGTTAGGGTCTACCTCCACCCCCATCAGAGGTAGTTCAATCCCAGACCCCTGATACAGGAGTCAGGTGACTGGAAAACAGACATGGGCACAGAGCAGGTATGTCTGTATAACGTGCTCATTGTATCTGCCTGACCATACCTTCCATCTAGATTCCAAAGCTGGACATAAATGTTCAATATCTTTGGTCTATTTGCATGCTTTTACTGTCTTTTTTTTTTTTAAGATTTTATTTATCCATTTGGGTGGGGGGGAGAAAGAGCATGAGCAGAGGGAGAGGCAGACAGAGAGGGAGAAGCAGACTCCCAGCTGAGTGCAGAGCCCGATGTAGGGCTTGACCCCAGGACCCCAAGATCATGACTTGAGCCAAAGTCAGACCTTCAACTAAGCCACCCAGGCACCCCTGTTTTTACTCCCTTTTATTATTGCAGGCACAAGTTATGCTCAAAGTAAATCAGTCTTCTTTAGTCTCCCATGACATATACCTCCCTAGCAAGGGGCCCACCCTGGAGCTTTAGGAATCATGAAGGTTCACACACTCCCAGCAGGGGTGAGCAAGAGGGAAGAGAGTGCAGGCTCAGAGCCAGAGGAAAGCAAACACAACTTGTCAGGGTAGAGAGTGTTGGGCTGTGGGAGAAGCAAGCTTCCTGGCTCTTACCTGGGCGATTGTATCCTGCTGAATCCTGGGTGGAGACTGGGTACATTGGTGATGGGCCAGGGTAGAGGTGGGGGGCTTGTGGGTGCACATAAGAATTCACTGCCAAAGCAAGACAAGAGTTACTTGAGCAGACTTCATTATACTCAGTGAAGTAGGGCCCAATATAGAGGGGGGAAAGAAGTACTCTTTCTCTCCTTGATGTCTCCTCCCTTCCCTGCTCTGTTCTATAGCTTCAGCAGGCTTAAAGGCTTTCTGGAGGAGCCATCAGTTCTCACCACTTAGGGCAAAAAGGGACCTTAATGGTTCCTAGAACTATGAAATATCATGGCTAGTCAAAGGATGACAAATAGAGAAACATGATCATTGAATCTCTCTCATTACACTGGTCTGAAGATTGTGTAACTGTAGAGAATCACAACCCCATCTGATATGATCCGGGTAGGGGTTACTGAGACACACATCTGGAATGAGCACCTTTTCCTCCCTTTTCATAAGTAATTCTGATTTCCCAAATTAAGGTGGAAAAGGGACTCATACAGTGTTTCAGTACAAGACTTGACTGATGCACTAGATGTTCAGTCAACGTAGCAGACAAACCAGTCCCGCTGCTTAGTCTGGGTCACTGCTCATCAGATGACTTTGCTCAATTCTCTTCTGCCCTTTTCCTCCCCCTCTCTTTTCATCAGAGCCTCCACCTCCTTGGTAACTTGCTTGGTTCACTACCTTGGTTCATGGCTGGCTCTTGTTTGCCACCGGTAAGGGCACAGGAGTCAGCAATACGGGCAGAGGCTGGTGACCGGTGCGAGCCCCCTTGGGGGGGCACATGACCAGTCTGGGTAAGGAAGTGGTTGAGAGAGTCACACAGATTGGCAATGTGATGCTGGTCGAGGCTCCAGTTCTTCTGCTCTGCCTGTCGCAGACTCTCCATCAGTTCTACAAACAGAGAAGCAAGAAGGGCTACCCTTTGTGGAGGTCCCAAAGGCCCTACCATATCCGCCCCCATCTCACTGCTCCCATCACATCACAAATCAACACCACGGACTAGATTTATTGCCAAGAATAACTGACATCTCCTAGAGCTCTACATTTTCGAACTCTTCTTCTGTTGGCTCCTCCCTAAATTCTTGTTACAATTTCCATCTTGCTGGTAAAGAAAACAAAATTTCAAAGGGAGTGATTGAATTAGCCCATAAACAGTGACAAAACTACAAAATCGTGGTCCTGGTTTCTGAATTCCTGAGAGCCTTCCCACTCCAGGGACAAAACAGGGTAGGATAAAACACGGTCATATTTTGGGTGAGTTCAGGCAAAATCAATTAAAATTAATTTGCAAATAACATTGGCATCATCTGCCTTGTGAGATATGGAGGGAAAACAATGGAATCCTCCTTCCTCAAAGCTCACTTCACCACCCCCTTCTGGTGCTGGTTTCTACAAGGCTTCCTACTCACCATGTCCTCCTCTTCCCTCTGGTCATCTTCCTCTCCTCACTCACCTGAGAACTGTGACTGCTCAATGCTGGACCAGTTGAGCCGATTCACCATCTTAAAGCTTTCCTTTAAGGAGTCGATGTTGGAGCACCAGTCGGGAGGAAAGGCTATAAAGGGGCGGGGAGGGTGGAAAATAAAGAGAGTGATGTGGTAGCCGGCTGACTACATGCAAGGTTGTCAATTACATCACCAGGATAATCTGAAAATCTCCCTCCCTGGAGAAGGAGGACTAGTAAAGCGGATAGCTTTAGGGAGAGACAGCCTAGGTCCCAGGCAGGAAAATTCGTAAAGCAATCGCAGGTGGTCCAAGAACCCCAAAACACGGAGCTCGGAGTGGCAACTTCCGCGGGCTCAGAGGGGCTCCTGCCGGGGCGGGGGGTGGGGGGGTGGCGAGACTACAGACCCACTGTTAACTACCTGGCCAACTGCATCTCCAGACCCAGTCAGAACAAGCGGGCCAGCCCGCCCTCCTCTCGGAGCCCGCCGCACCCTCCATACTCACCAAAGGCAGTACTGTTGATAGGAGCCTGGCCCTGCGCCTGCTGCTGAGCGGGCGGCGGTGGCTGCTGGGCGGGGTGGGGGTGGGGATGGTGCTGATGCGGGTGGTAGCCCCCGTGCTGCAGTGGGGGTGGGTGCATGGCCATCACGGAGGGAGGCCCGTAGCTTTCGGCCCCAGCCGGCTTTCCCCCGGGTGGGGTACACCCATCCGGGCTTGGGGTGTGCAGCGGAGGGGCACCCCCTACAGCGGAGGGGCCCTGGGCGGGAGCCGGTTGCGACTGCGACTGCTGGGGGGGCGGCTGCGGCGGCGGCTGCTGCTGGGGCGGCGGCGGCTGCTGGTACATGTAGTAGTTGTTAGAGGGCGGCATGTCCCCCAGGAGAGACGAGAAGCCTGGAGGGCGGGAGGAGGCAGCCAAGTGAATTGGGCAATGCATTTTTCTTTCTTTTCTTTCTTTTTTTAAAGGTTTATTTATTTGAGAGACAAAGAGCATTGCGAGGAGGGGGAGGGATAGAGAGAGTCTTCAAGCTGACTCCCCACTGAGCATGGGGCACTGCGTGGGGCATTTGATCCCAAAACCCTGAGATTATGACCTGAGCCAAACCACGAGTCAGGCGATCAACCGACTGAGCCTACCGGACACCCCAATGCATTTTTCACTGAACAGGACTTCCACAGGGATGAGATGGCGTCAGACAGAAACCCCAGACTTAAGGGTGTCCTGAGAAGGCACGGATCCTCTGGGCTCCCTCTGCCCTCTATAGATACAACGGACAGATGGAGGGCCTTGACAGCTGCTCAAATTCTAGCAAAAAGGTTAGCATGTACCTTTTCATGCTATTCCTCAGGGATCTGGGGGTAGGCCTGGAATCAGTGTCAAGAGCAGTCAGGTATCAGGTGAAGTTTTAAAAGTAAATCACAGGGCGCCTGGGTGGCTCAGTTGGTTGAGCAACTGCCTTCGGCTCAGGTCATGATCCCGGACCTCCAGGATTGGGTCCCGCATTGGGCTCCCAGCTCCTTGGGGAGTCCACTTCTCCCTCTGACCTTCTCCTCTCTCATGCTCTCTCTCACTCATTCTCTCTCAAATAAATAAATAAAATCTTTTTAAAAAATTAAAAATAAAATAAAATAAAATAAAAGTAAATCACAGGGGCGCCTGGGTGGATCAGTCTGTTAACCATCTGCCTTTGGTTCGAGCATGATCCCAGGGTCCTAGGATGGAGCCCTGCCTCAGGCTCCCTTCTCAGCGGGGAGTCTGCCTCTCCCTCTCTCCCCTGCTTTTGCTCTCCCTCTCTCAAATAAATAAATAAAAGGTAAATTACTAATAAAATAAAGCCACTGGGTACCTACTCTTTCTTCTTCCTTACTGTGTCTACACTCGTCTGCTGTTACTACCTACTTGGATTCACCACCAACAAACGGAGCTGGGTGAGGCATAAAATAAGGATGGATGAATTTCTGGCACACATTGGGCAGGGAAGAACTAGAGACTGAGGCTGGGCAGGGGCTTTCAGTCACCATGAAATCTGAGTGAACACTTGAATCCTCACTCACTCTAATTTTTCACTTTGTCTCTGACAGCCCCTCCCAGCTCCCCACTTCTGATCAACCAGTCATCTGACCTGGATTCATTTCTCAAGCAAAGGCTACAATCTCAGAGCATAACTCCAGCTCTAAATCCCCCGAGATATAAAAGAAGAAATCCACGGCAGTTAATACAAATTTTCCAAAAGGTGGCTTCTAATCAGTTTTCATCATCCTGTTCATCCCGAGGCCTGTACAAGGCAACTACACAGAACAAGAGGCTCTGATGCCTCACCCGAAGTCGACCCCCACCTCTAATTTCTTTAAAACCACAAACAAGGGGCACCTGGGTGGCTCAGTGGTTAAGCATCTCTCTTTGGCTCAGGTGGTGATCGCAAGGTCCTGGGATCGAGTCCCACATCGGGCTCCCTGCTCAGCGGGGAGCCTGCTTCTCCCTCTCCCTCTGCCTGCCTCTCCCCCTGCTTGTGCTCTCTCTGTTTGTCAAATAAATAAATAAAATCTAAATAAATAAATAAAAACAGAAACAAACAGGAGTCACAGAGGGCTGGACCAGGTGATCTCTCAAAGGAGCTTTCCAATATGAACTTTACTCTCACACGGTAATACAGGAAATTTGAGTATGGACCAAATATAAACTGATATTAAGGAAGTATTATTGACTGTGTTAAGAATAATAATGGCAGTGGATAACCAAGTCTTTATCATTAAGACTTCACACTGAAGTAGTATCTTAGGTGGGATAAGCACATCTGGGAATTGCATTAAATTATTCCCATTTAAAAAAAAAAAAGTGGGTGGTAAATGAAATGAGCTGAACAAAATATTGCCATGTATTAAAACTGGGCCATCTTAAAAGTTGGAAACCTAAGGGTTTATTATACTATTTTCTCTATTTTTGCATCTGTTTGAGATTTTTTTCTAACAAAAATTAACATGGGGTGCCTGGGTGGCTTCATTGGTTGAGTGTTTGACTCTTGATTTCAGCTCAGGTCATGATCTCATGATCTCAGGGTGATGAGATCGAGCCCCAAGGTGGGCTCTGCGCTTAGTGGGGAGTCTTTTTGAGGATCCTCTCCCTCTACCCCTCTCCCACTCACTCACCCTCTCAAATAAATAAATAAATCTTTTTTTAAATATATGTGCTGCCAAAGTGAGCACAAATTTTTTTTTAAAAAAGCAACTAGAAATATGCTAAAAAATTAAATTGTCTCACAATGAAACGGATTCTGAAGGAAAGCAAACCACTGCTGTCCCCTAGTGGCCATCCTCTAAATGACGGGCTTGCAGCCATCGAGTCACTGCCCTTAGTTCTAGAAGGGGGATCCCTTGAACTCACTTTCTGAAGCTAATAACCCAGCCTGCCTCTCGAAACAGCTCCAAAACAGCTCCAAACTAAGCCAGAAGAACCTGACTCCAAACAATTCTGGTTTCTTGAGATGCTTCCCCTAACCAGTGATCAGCCTCTCCTCATGTGAAAAGTAAGACAGAAGGGAAAGAGAATGTTACCACCGATCCGGGAGTATAAGTATGTTCATGCCCTCATCCCAACAACAGGCTCACCATGCTGAGATGAGGAAGAGGATTTCTCCAGCATGGATTTGTAGAGGTTGCGAAAGGACCAGCTTAGGTCCTGAAAATTGATCTCTGAGTAGGAGAATTTGAAGTCATGGTTGGTGTTATACAGGGGAGGAGGACCCTCGGCACCTTCTCGGCCAGGAGCCCCTGCTGCCACCGCTCCACCATCCACAGATCCTGTGCCCTGCAGAAAGGAGTAAGAGAGACTCAATCCATGTGCTAAATCAGGAAAACAGCCCTTTCATGGTCACCAAGCTCTTTGGCTTGTCTTCATCCTGTCCTAACTTTTCAATGAATGAACATCATTTCCCCGTCTGTCTCATTGATTCCTACTGTGATGTGCCTCGAGCCACTTTCCCATGCTCCATCCACCTTCCATTCTCATAACCTTTTTGGCTCCCCTTCTTCTCTTCTCACTATTTTTCATCCCCCTGATCTTTCTCAAAGTTCTGTTACATATCTCTCTCTCTCTCTCTCTCTCTCTCTCAGCTTCCCTTTTCTGCTTTCCCCGTCTTTCCCAATTGATCTGCCTACTACATCACAGATAATACAGTATTTCCAACTGGCAGATCTATGACTCTGTTCAACAACCTATCCACCCATCCATCCGTCCCCATGCACCCTGACACCCCTACTTCTTACCTGGCTGTAGCTTGTGATAGAAGTGGGGCTCTGAAGGGACATCTGAGGATTCCCCTCGGAAGGCAGTGAGGGTTCTCCACCCCCAGGAACGCCTCCCCGTGGGCTCTTGCTTGCCTCCTGTTCTGGTGAGTCTTGGGATAGCTGAGGGTTGGGAAAGAACAGAAATCTGGAAGCAGAAACTAAACATCCTCCTGAGACCCATGGTTTCAGCTCACCCTTTGCCCCAAACACAGGAAAGGACCAAAACTACAAGACAGGATGTGGCCCGAGCTGCTGGTTCAGGTGGGGACTTACATCATCATCTGGAGGGTGTCTTCTCTTTCGGGAGATGTCAGGGCAGGTGTCGATTGTCCAGTAAGAGCCCTGGAAGGCGAACCCAACCCCATGAAAAACAAAAACATTATATATGAAAATTCACACCTTTGGAAAAGTAGATAGTTGGGAGGATTTTCACCAAAAAAAAAAAAGTCATATTAAGAAAAATAACTGGAAAATCACACAGAGTCCCGAGGGTACTGGCTATTTTTGAGGAGTAAATTTGTCCTAAAAGTTCAATGAGTATGTCAGGGGTATAACTACAACTGGTGGTCCAAACACAGGCCTTGATTGTTCTGGTATTTCGTTCAAAGAGCTGGAAATGCCCACACACAACCATCTCCTTCTGTGTGATCTGTGGCAAGGCTCTTCTGAACTCTAGCATCCACATCTTTCGAAAGAAGTAACTGATTTATCTCTTTTCCCTTTTGAAGATAAAAGTCATGGGATTTTTGTAGAGAAAAGTCTCTACAAAGGTTATTTAGCCTACCTTTCACATCTAAAAAGAGGGCCACACATAAGAAAGGGGGCATTAAAGTCAACTTTACCATATATAATTCTATTTAAGAAAATGGATTTCAGGGATGGCTGGGTGGCTCAGTTGTCTCCTGCCTTTGGCTTAGGTCATGATCCCAGGGTCTTGGGATCTAGTCCCACATGAGGCTCCTTGCTTAGCAGGGAGCCTACTTCTCCCTCTCCCTGCTGCTACCCCTGTTCATGCTCTCTCTCTCTCTCTCTCTGACAAATAAATAAATAAATCTTAAAAAAAAAATTCCACAATCTTTCTTAGTCACTCATGCTAGTGGGGGCCCATAAGCGTGATAGCCAAGCTCTTCCTTTGAGAAAAAATAAAGCTGCTTCTCTAATTAACATGATTTCCTCTTCTGGGTAATTAAAACAGCCACAGGACTCTAGGCTGTCAACTACTCCTCTCTCCTTCCTGCCCCTCCTTTCAATGCTTACAGGAGTGTCTCACCTTCCCGGGGTCATCCCGAGGTCTGGGCACCTTCCGGAAACACTTGTTGAGAGAAAGGTTGTGCCGAATTGAATTCTAGGGAAGCAGAGAAGCAAGTTAGGCTTCAGCATGGTATAAAGCAGAAAATTTTCCAATAGGGCACAGAGGGACACAAAAGAACATAACATATCATAAAGTTCAAGTATCAGGCAAGCTTAGGACCTCCTAACTATACTGATGGAGGACCTTATCTAGCAGATAGCAAGAGCCCTGAGGTGAGAAAATGCAGAAATTAAATGGATGGGAGGTAATGCCTATAAACCTGACTACCAGGTGCTTCTGGTATCTATATTAAAAACAACAACTACATAATCTTTCTGGTTTTATATATATAACCAGAAAGATTAAATTAAGACAGATACATATCTGCCTTAATTTATTTTAATCTCCCCTAAAAGAATACTACTTTAAGACTGTTTATATAAATAAAAACAAATATAAATTAGAAACAAAACAAAGGCACAAGGTCACCTTTGTTTCCTCAACAGCCCCCTGGAATGCTACATCCGGAGGAAAGAAAGAATGTTGCAGCTGTGTGCTGGACGAGGCTGGGTGTTGTGGTAGCTAGCAGGGACAGGGTCATGGAGGAAAAGCTGAACACTTCCAGTAGTCTCCAGCTCATCATCTGGTTTGTATGTCAACCGGTGATTTACAGAGTGAAAGAACGACATTAAATCCCCACTCCTTCTCAACAACTGGCAAATGAGTTGCTGCTCCAAAAGATGGGGAACAACAGTCTTCCTTCTTTGCTTGGAAGAAGGGTTTCCTTCTTCCTTTACTGCCAGCCAAACAACTTATCCTCTTACTACTTGCTTGGCAGATGAGCTGTTGGTGAAGGACCTTATTATTATCATTATTATTATTGTTGTTGTTGTTGTTGTTACTGGTATACAATTTTTCAGAAGATGAGGACTACGTGTAATGAAGCTTTGGAAATCTGATGAGACTCCTACCTCTAGGTAGGAAGAAGCAATGCCATCCCTTGCACAGTGACTTGAACATAGTAGAGTGGCAATAAGTATTTGTGAAATGAATGAATCTCCTTTTCGAAGACTCAGAAGGTAAGAGGGTATGATGAGCAATAGCATCCTGCCATCCTCATAACTACACTTAGTGGCTCGATATCACTGGAGTTTCCCTGACATACCTTATGAAAGTTGTTCAACTCTGAAAAAGAGTAGGGGATGGGAGATATAAGATTTTAAGTTCATGCATCTCTGAAACAGGTCAGAGTGAACTGGACCAGGTTAGAGGAAGAAACAAAAGAGTAGAGAAAAAGGCTGTCAAAGGCTAAAAACAATCGCAGGTTACAGAAGCCATCCCACCTTCCAACCAATGCCAGCGTTTTTGTAATAGGGGAAGTTATCACAGATCCAGCGGTAAATCTCACTGAGGGTCATCTTCTTGGCTGGAGAGGAGTTGATGGCGTAGGTGATGAGGGTGGCATAGCTGTATCGTGGCTTGCCATCCTGGTGCACTGCTGCCTCATCTTTGCTCAGGGTGGCATTTGGATCTGTGGGTGAGCCTGGGGGACACTTGCGGCTGCCACCTGGAGGCCCAGCCTGAGAGGCACTCCCAAGCTTCTCGATGGTAGCTCTAAGGGTCAGCTGGGGGAGCCAGTCTATGGAGGTGAGGCTACTCTCTAGGTCAGAAGCCATGGTACTTCTGGGTTCTGCAGAGAAGAGAACAAAGGGGAGAGGAAACTAGAACAGGTGAGTGTGATAGCTGGTTACTAGTGGCAAATAATATTCAAATGTTAGTGCTCTAAGGGAAGTAGAGTTTCTTCCCAGTGTAATCCCCATGGGAGACTGTCGCAGGACAGCCCTCAACCAAGTGTTCCCAAAGCCCCCAGACAACATATCACCAATCATCTACCAGATGACAGACTAATACTTACCAGTCTTACATCTTAATGTAGAACACAGCCAACAGGACTCTCCATTCAGCACTAAGAGGGAAGTCAGACCCCCCCACTCAACTGAGCTATTCCCTCAATCCTCCTTACGTGGAGCCTACAACATAATATTTTAAACTACATATTTAAAAAAAAAAAAAAAACTTAATATACCAGGTAAAATCAGCCAAAGTCTACTCTCCAATTATGTGATGCTTGTTTTACATACATAGAGATAGCACAAGTGAACATGTAAAGAAAAACAGTCCAAGTAAACACAAATATACAGCAACGAAGCACACACCAACACTTTTACAGATGTTTCACAGTGGGTGAATTTGACCCCTCACCTTTTTATCCCATATATGTGCACATGAGGCATATTTGATTTACCCCAAGCATAAATTACGCACGACAACCAGCAAAGGACAGAGGCAAGACACACACGTAAAACAGTGGCCCCCATACCCAGAGATCACAATGAGATATACAATGTACATTACCAGCAGAGCACAAAGTCACACACAGAGGTAACAGATCCTGAGTTAGAGCCGCCCTCACACCTTTAAAGCTGCCCCTGACCGGCTCCCGCCCACAGACACCAACACCAGGAAGAAGGCATCGGCAAGGACCTCCCACCTCCCAACCCGCTGGGCTTCACTGAGCCAGGAGGTGGGGGACACCCAGCTGTGTGCACACCGTAACAATCAGATAGCCTAGCTAAAAATAGCCACTCTGGGGCCAAGAGCTGGCTCCCCTTCTCCCGCCCTCCTCCTCTCTCCTTCCTTCCCAGCCAGGCACGCGCGCTTGCTGCACCTCCATGCAAACTCCTGGCTCTGCCAAACCGCCCACGCCTGATGTTTGCACACCCTGCTGCCACCCACACCCCCCGGGCGCTCTCGCTGGCAGATCGGTGTAGCCGGAGTGACGTCTTGGTGGGGGAAGGTGAAGAGCGCCGGGTGCTCTCTGCTACTGCAGGGTCTAGAAAGGCTGGCAGGAAGCGCTTGGTATCCATTTGGCGCTCCCTGAGAGCCCATGCCAGCAACCCCCTAAGCACTTGCCGCTTGGCAGGTTTGTGCCTGCTCGCCTGGGGAGGAGAGCGTCCAGCCAGTATTTCCTTCTCGCGGCCCTGCTGCCGGTCCCACCAGGCTAGCGAGCCTCAGAATTCAGAATCCCGGACAGAAACACATCGCGTATGTAATTTCTAAATGCGCACCCAGATAAAATGCACGAGCGGTAGGGATTCGACCATACACAAATCCACATCCTTTGCGGTTAAAAACTCAATCCCAGGTACGACTGCCTACCCCTCTCTCCTGCCTCCAACACACCTTGCAAGCTGTCAGCTCACTCTGTCGCCCACAGCGGGGACTCTCCTCCCCTTGAGATGTACCCTTTCTCCTAAGGGTCAGTGTTCTCACTCGTGTTCTCCCCCAAGTTCCCCACCCACACAACCTCTGCATGTACACACAAGTAGCAGGCACCCTGCTCCTCCCCAGCAACACACCCACTGCACAAGGCTGAGGGAAACACCTTATGCCTCAGGGCCTGAGCGGCATGAGACCCAACTGAAACCCAAGAATTGCTTGACAAGAGAAAGAAAGAAAAAAAAAAAAAGCTATGTTTATAAATAGTATCATGAAAGGGTTTCCCCTTTACGGTTAGCTTCTCTCCCCACCACCCTCCTTTACAGCCCACCACCACCACCTTGCCTTATAATATCATGGAAACTTGGAAGCTAATAGGGACATCTAATCATTCCCGGAAGCCTCAAACCTCCCAGCGCATTACTGAGTCAAAATGCCACAGCATCTGGAGTAAAGCAGGGCGCTTTGGGGAGTGCATTGGTCCTATAGCTGGGTTATCCCAGCCCAACAGTATTGTGACAATAAGCAGGTTCTCAGTGACCAGGGTTTTCCTGGGTCCTCCTCAGAAGGGGAGGTCTGTAAAGAATTCCCTATTATCGGGCACCCGGGTGGCTCAGTGGGTTGGGCCTCTGCCTTCGGCTCAGGTCATGATCTTGGGGTCCTGGGATCGAGTCCTGCGTCGGGCTCTCTGCTCAGTGGAGAGCCTGCTTCCCCCTCTCTCTCTGCCTGCCTCTCTGCCTACTTGTGATCTCTCTCTGTCAAATAAATAAAATCTTAAAAAAAAAAAAAAAAAAGAATTCCCTATTATCTTCTGCTAAAGATCCATAGGAGACCTCAACTTATGAACACAGAAGTCTTCCATGGACCCTTCATTTGAAAGTCTCCCAACACGGGACACGGACATGAGAGTAGATTTCAAGTGGTTTACAGAACCCATGCCAATTGCTGTGAATTCCAGAAAGGGAAGCACTCCCAGCCTTTGCTAGTTGTTCCATGCTCTTCCCTATCCTTACCCCTGCACCAGGTTAAGACAGGTTAAATTTAACCTTTCTCTAGCACCCTCCCCGTCAGCCCTCCAGATACCACCCAGCACTCAAAATATATCCTAATCTTACCAGCTACAAGAAGCTTGCAGCAGAAGGTCCTCCTGATCTTTTGGCACCATTCTCCTTTAACCCATCCCACTTCCTCACCCCTGTCACTTCCCCATTCTGGAAGGCCGTCCAGTGCACAGAACCTCAGAGATGAGGTCCCTCCGTTCTATTCCCAGCCTTGACACTGACTCACTAAATGTCCCTAGCCACCCCTTGCTCCCTGAAGTCTTGATGCCTCAGTTTCCCCCTTCAATAAAAGGGAGGAAGTCCTCAACACTGCCAAAGCTTCATCCCTGGAGGGAAGTGAATGAAGCTTAATGAGCTTGTGGCTGCCACACATTCCATGCTCCCCAAAATAATGGCACGAGGCTAATGTTCAGGGCTAATATTAGAAAGGCAAACAAGAGCTACTTCCATTTCTTAGTCCAACCAACCTAGTTACCCAGACCTCTCTCTCCAGGTGGGCCTTGTGCCACTGGGCTTGGGCAGAACCCGAGTCAGGCCACATTCTTCTCTGCATGCTGGAAGACTGAAAGGAAATACCTATAGAAACTGGGAAAGGCAGCCAAAGGGCAGGCTCCATCACATCCACAGGACATCTAATGAAGACTACAGTACCAGGAGAAAGGCAGAGAAAAACAGAAAGACATTCTGTTGGTGTGGAAGACTGATCCTGGATGAGATGTGTAAGATCCAAAATAACAGGGCGCCTGGGTGGCTCTGTGGGTTAAGCCTCTGCCTTCAGCTCAGGTCATGATCTCAGGGTCCTGGGATCGAGCCCTGCATCAGGCTCTCTGGTTGGCAGGGAGCCTGCTTCCTCCTCTCTCTCTGCCTGCCTCCCTGCCTACTTGTGATCTCTCTCTGTCAAATAAATAAATAAAATCTTTTTTAAAAAAAAATTTTTTTAAAGATCCAAAATAACAGGCACGGTTTTCTTCCCACTTTATCTGAAAGGTCAGGAATTATTCTCTGTATGGTGCCAAGGTCAGGTACTAAGGAGTGATAACTTCCTGCTCTGGACAGAATGCCAAAACTAATAGAGCAGTGGTTGAGTTTACCACATTACCAATTACCAGTCAGGATGCCTGGGTTTCAATCCTGGCTCCACTACTTACTGGCTGGGCAACCTCAGGCAAGTTACTTAACTTCTCTGTGTTGTTGTTTCTTCCTCTATAAAATAGAGATGATAACTGCACCTGCACAGGGTTGTTGTGAGGATTGCCTCAAGTTAATATTTTTAAGGCATTTAGTAAGTGTTAGGTAAGTGTAGCTATTATTATTTTTGAATGAGGCAAAACAGAGAATATTGGAAATGAGAAAGCAGACCGTGGAGGTTAAGACTGAAAACAGCAAGCCTGCCATGGTTTATGTTACAAAACCTGTATTGAATTTGCAATAGCTTTCGAGATGTCAGAAACTCCACCTTTTACTTTGGGGATAACGTCACCCCACTACTGACCAATGCCAGGACCACGCAGACTTCAAAGATGAGGGAACGAGGGGATATCATCTCTATTTTTCAGCAGGGACCAGGTCTAGTCATAAGACATGATCTGGAAAACACCACTCTCTAAAGCATAATTAATCCAACCCAACAGCCATCTGCTTCCAGTGGACTCCACAGAGGCAAGGAGAATTAGGGAAACTCCATCCTAGTAGGGCCGGTTGCACTGTTGGGGGACAGGAGGGGGGGGTCCACCTGGAGCCGCTGTGATACAGTTCCCTCTGAATCTCTCAACAAGTTGCATTCCAGCATCTGGAAAAGCATTTTGGGAGAAATGGGCTGCTATTACACTAGAGTCGGCTCTTTTCACAAAGTGGGGGAGGGAGTTCTAGAGGTAAGAGCCAAGGAACCTCATGCTTTTGAGACCAGAGATACCAGAAATAAAACTCTCTTGCTAGTTCTAGAAGAAGTGGCCACAGCCTGACACTGAGCAGCCCTACCACAAGAAAGGACTCTTGTGCAGCCATTCATGAGGGTTCCCAACTGGCCAGGGCAGGCCAAGGCCTTCCTCCCAGCAGGGCAGCCTTACCAACAACCTCTCCATGTCCTCCTGCAGGGGCACCTGCTTCGAGAGGCCTACCAGAAACACAGGATTCTGGGTAATTGGAGGCTTAGTCCGAAAAGCACGGATGCAACTGTCCCCACACACATACCCACTCGAAGCAGAGTCAGAGCCCCATTCACCTGAATTAAGAGACATATGTACACCGCTCTCTAGCACAGTGGTGCGGACCTGGATTATACCCCTGCCTCATATACCACTAACAGGTAGTCTCCAGGGTCAAGTGGATGTACGTAGGGACTCACAGAGCCCACCAAGGCCCAGACAGAGAAAGAAGAGGGAAACATAAAAACCCACGTAAGATGAAGCCTCCCACTTGCTTTTGCTGTGAGGTGCACAAAGAAGATGAGGCAGGAAAGCGGGCGCCCAGCTAGTGGTCCCAGGTGGAAAGACACACTGCTAAACGCACATAGCCCAGCATCCGCTAGAAGGATTTCCTGGCACCCTTCTCCCACCTTTTCTGATGATTCTGGGCTTTGATGATTCCTGCTCCATATCTCATGAGAGAAAACTTAAATACCAGATTCCAGAGACACAGAACCGAACAAGAAATGGGAAGGGAAAAGATGAAACTATTAGGTGCTTTTCTGAAAGGAGACTCATCACAGGTCAAATCTCCCGGTTGGGGGGCAACTTATTTCGATGGAAGACTGGAAGGAGGCTGAGCAGCAACACCCCTCTCTTCCTATCCAGGATCTGCTTTTTCCTGAGGAACTGTTAGTGAAGGACAGGAGCTGTGGACAGGAGCCGTGCAGGACATGAGGGCAGTGGTAGAGGACCAGCACTAGGGAAGAACTTCAACCAGGAGTTAGCATTCCCCTGCATCCTCTCTTCTTGCCTTGGGAAGGGGGGATTTCCATTGTCCCTTTGGATTTTACTGACAGAGCCATGCTTCCATCCAGGAATAAGTAAGCCACAAGAGGAGGCCTCCTGGTGTCTGAGGAAGGGTGAGTGGGGACAGGCTGATTTTCTTGTCAAGGAGACAGTGGGTAGGAGAGAGCAGCTCTGGTGGACATGAAGCTGAGGTAGGCTTACAAAGTAAGACAAGGTAGTAACACTGGAAGCCCTAGACAAGTATAGGCCATGAAATGCCACGATCACTTTAGTGAAGTAAGAAAGCCCAAGAATGGAGAGCGCTCTGGGAGTCTGGTTGGAATGTGTCCATCATTATTACACAGTACCAATGCAGTTCTGAAAATGCAGGCATTTGCTGATACCCCTTTGCCTTCAGCATGAAACCCTACATGTCCCCAGGGACCTCAAACGAATCCCATCCATCGAGTCCCCAAACACTAAGAAACCCATTTCTCAGAGCCTCTGCAGAAGGTGTAAGTCTGAAGCCAGGAGCTTCCTCAGAACACACTCCCCAGAGGATTCTGAGTTACTACTCTACCTTCCCCAGTGATGAAACCCAAGAGCCACCATCTCAGCCCCTACCCCCACTAGTACCTAAAGAGGACAGAGAGGTGAAAGAAAGCACTAACCTGTCTCCGAGCTTCCCCCAGCAAAGGGAGGGAACCACCTGGTACTGGAGTTTGGGGCTGGAGGGACTCCCCTCTTCAAAGGCAGATGAAGAGTTTCATCCTCAGTGGCTCTTCCTGTACTTGGCTGAGCATCCCAAGCTGGGGTCGGGGGGACCTGGGTCCCCTGAGGATGAGGAGCGGAGGGAGGAGGAGGAGGGGGCGGAGGAGAAGGAGGTCCTACCTGGGGAAGGTGGCACACCCCCCACACCCTGCCTGTAACCCTGGGGAGGAGGGGAGGAGCCTCTCCGAACCAGGAGTTGTCTCCTCCCCCTTGGGGGAATCCCCCTCCCCCCCAAACTGGATCTTTCGGGAGTGGAGGGCTCTTTCTGTTTGCTGGAGATCTGAGCGGAGGGGCTCTGCCCTGTTCCACTGTCTAGGTACAAGGAAGTTGAGAGGAGAGTCCTTCCCCTCTCCTGAAAGGCTGAAAGCCGGCTCCTCTTCTTTCCCTGGAGTGTCCTCTGCTTCTGAATGTAAGGATTCCTCTCCCCTGTGAGTACTGGATAGGATGGAGGGCTCCTACTCCACAGGCATGTCCCCCCTTCTCTTAGCCTCAAAAGTCCTGAACTGCTGAGAGTGTGCGTTTGGACGGGTGGAGGCACGCTGGGGCGGGCTCACTCTGTCTGCTTCCTTTAGCAGGATCGCCCCTTTCTACTTCTGGAGGTCTATTCCCGGGCCAGGATGGGGGTTTTCCTCTCCCCTACAGGGGTCTCTTCTTCCCCTCGCCCGAGTGGCGGTAAGGGTCTCCGCTCCAGCAGGGAGAGAGGCTGCTCCCGTCCCCGCGCCCGCCTCCGCTCCGGGGGTGCCCCCGAGGGTGGGGTTTTCCTACTCCCCGCTCTCCCTGAGCTGGCCTGGGCAGCAGGGTCCGGGAGGCCGCGGCTGCCGACTCCGGTCCCTGGCTACTGTGGCCAGCGCCTCCTCTAGTCCCGTCCCGTCCGGTCCGCTCCCTTCGGCGCGTGAGGCCCCCGGCGCTGCCACCTCTCGGGCTCCGGCCAGTCCGGGCTCCCGGGGAGTCAGAAGGCGGACGGACAGTGTCAGGGCTCGGCTCGGGCTCGGGCTCGGCTCGGCTCCGCTGCAGGCCCCGGCTCCTCCCCGGCCTCCGCGCCGCGCTCCACGCCCCTCCCCCTCCCCCCCCCGCCCGCCGCCGCCGCCGCCACCTCCCGGCGCGGGTTAAGGAGGAGCGGGCGGCGCGGAGCCGCGTGCCGAGCCGCCAGCGTGTGCGGCGCCGGGAGAGACGCGCGGCCCGGAGCCGGGGGATGGCGCGGGAGGAGGGGGGGCCGCCGCCGCCGCCCGGCCACTGGGCCGCGCGAGCAGCTCGCCTGGACACGCGACGGCAGCCCCCTGCCCTTGGTCGGGACGGCCCCCCGGTGACGCCCGACGCCGTCCGCCGCGGCTGCACACGCGCCTTCGGGGGTGTTCTCTGCACGGCCGACCCGAGGTGTTCTCTCCGGAACGGCGTTGATGGGCTTCCCGCTCCCCGGAGACGGTGTATAAGAGGTTATGGCGTTGGGACTGGGTTAGTCTGTCATCCTGACCTCATCCTGGAGTTCAGTACGTGCTGTTGAAGGAGAGGATGTGTGAAGAGAGAAGGAGCGTGTCACGGAGTGAACTCTAGACTAAACTCGTATGAACTTGTACGAGGCCCCTCTTCCGGGCCCCTCAGAGGGGCCCTGAGCGACAAGGGGACCTCGATACTCGCCCTGGCTACCCACTAGGCCTGTTGCAAGGACCACAGGAGATAACTGATGTGAAAATGCATTTTAAACTGTACAGTATACAAAGGATGCAAAACATGACTTCTCGTTCAGTTCACTTGACGATCTTGTAACATACCTTATTCTGAGTGACACACGGTAAAGAATGTTACTTTCTGCCCCTTCCGGAATCATTCCCATCCAGAGACAGAATATGCCACCCGGGAGCCCACCTCTACTTTTCCTCCTTCAGTCATATTATTCCTCTGGAAATTCTTACATATTTCACCCTCTGACCTGTTTAAACTTTTCTCAAACTATTCTAATTTCTATCACATAAAATAATATGAAAGCAAAAAATATCATCCATGAAATATTTGAATTGCTCAGAAGAAAAGACTGCGTATTCAGGATTATAACTTGATGACTACATTTCACATTTAGATAGTAAAGTCTTTTATCTTCTGGCTAAATGTATGATACTGTTTAAGTTACACATGTATAAAATTGCATTATATTTACAGTGTGCCAGGCATTGAGCTAAGAACTCTGCATGTGTTATCACATTTAATTCTTCTAGCAATCCCATAAGGTACCATTTACAGATGAGAAAACTGATTTAGAGATTATGACTGTGTCTACATTCACATGATTACTAAGTAGCAAAACCAGGACTTAAACTATCAAATCCAAGTAACTCCAAAGTCCCAACTCAACTTCTATTCCATTGTCGTGAACTGTCAGAATTAAAAAACATCCTTAAACTTGTTGTAATAGAGATGTATGGAAACAGATGGTAGCTACATTTATGATGAACGTAGCATAATGGATGAATTTGTCCAATCACTACGGTTGTATACCTGAAACTAATGTAACATTGTGGGCAACTATACTCAAATAAAAAGAAAATAGATGGCATTTCCTTTACATAAATAGAAAGCAGAAAGGTCAATTGGTTGTTTGTGATTGATTGATCTATCTATATCACAAACATGTATATATGAAAAAAATCCTTAAATTTATAGGAAATGAAGCCCAGTTGAGTCTTTTCTTTCTCTCCACCCTTCCACTATCCCAATTTAAGCTGTATCCCTTCCTTTTTAAAAAAAAATATATATTTATTTATTCATTTGAGAGAGAGTGAGAGAGGGCAAGAGAGGGGAGGTCAGAGGGAGAAGCAGACTCCCCATGGAGCTGGGAGCCCCATGCAGGACTCAATCCAGGGATTCAATCCAGGGACTCTGGAATCATGACCTGAGCCACCCAGGCGCACTGTATTTTCCCCCTTTTGAAATATTAACTTGTTCTCCCGCACACAGATAATTTGGCATCACATGCTTGCTTCTTGCTACATGTTAGATGTTTTGTTATGTTTCATTTGTCAATCATTTTTGACATTTTTGTATGTATGTGGAACTTGAGAGGCATGGTACAGAAGTAGTACTAAAAATGAGAAATTACGGGAAGGATTAGACCATCCTTTACTGGAGATTTAGAAAAATTAGAAGCTCAAGAGGGGCAACTGGGTGGCTCAGTCATTAAGCGTCTGCCTTCGGCTCAGGTCATGATCCCAGCGTCCTGGGATCCAGCCCTGAATTGGGCTTCCTGCTCAGCTTCTCCCTCCCCCATTCCCCCTGCTTGTGTTCCCTCTCTCTCTGTGTCTCTCTCTGTCAAGTAAATAAAAAATCTTAAAAAAAAAAAAAAAGTAAAAGCTCAAGAAATTATTTAATATATGTAAGATATTTGCTGCATTACTTGTGACTGTAGAAAATGAGAAAATTTGCTTAAATAACCGTAATAGGGTAACTCTTAAATAAATAATGGTATGTCTATATAATAGATAGCTGATTTTCTTTTTATATCTTCTTTACCATTTAGATATTTTACAATAGGTGTACGTTATTTTAAAAGAACCAATTTTTTCATATATCTGAATATATTCCAGTGAGAAAATCATGTTTTAAAAGTTTGTATAATAGAGGCATCTGGGTGGCTCAATTGTTAAGCATCTGCCTTCCGCTCAGGTCAAGATCCAGGTTCCCGGGATTGAAGCCCACAAAGGACTCCCTGCTCAATGGGAAGCCTGCTTCTCCCTCCCCCACTCCTCCCAGCTTGTGTTCCCTCTCTCTTGATGTCTCTCTGTCAAATAAATAAGTAAAATCTTAAAAAAAAAAAAAAGAAAACTTTGTATAATATAATCATATAATTGCTTTTTAAAATATATACTTATCGGGCACCTGGGTGGCTCAGTTGGTTAAACGACTGTCTTTGGCTCAGGTCATGATCCCGGAGCCCTTGGAGCGAGTCCTGTCGGGCTCCCAGCTCCATGGGGAGTCTGCTTCTCCCTCTGACCTTCTCCCCTCTCATGCTCCCCCTCCCTCTCTCAAATAAATAAGTTAATTAATTAATTAAATAAAATATATACTTAAGTGTATGTATATATTTGAGTATACACACAGACACAAGTGGATATACACCAAAGATGTGAACTTGAATGTGCTATGGTGAGTGCTGTGAAGTGTGTAAACCTGGCGATTCACAGACCTGTACCCCTGGGGATAAAAATATATTATATGTTTATAAAAAAATAAAATTAAAAAAAAAAGATGCGAACTTGAAGATAATTTAATTTACCTCATTTTCTACTATATGTATAGTTAGTGTTCTTATGGGTTTTGCTTATGTAATTTTTTAAATTAGAAAAAGTGATAAATAAACCTACGTTTGTTTTGTTTTCACCCTAAGACAGGGGGAAACACTTGCATTCATTCTCTGTATATTTGCATTAAGAAGGGTGATATGGGGGCGCCTGGGTGGCTCAGTGGGTTAAAGCCTCTGCCTTCGGCTCAGGTCATGATCCCAGGGTCCTGGGATCTATCCCCGCATGGGCTCTCTGCTCAGCGGGGAGCCTGCTTCCTCCTCTCTCTCTCTGCCTGCCTCTCTGCCTACTTGTGTTCTCTGTCAAATAAAAATAAATAAATAAAATCTTAAGAAAAAAAAAAGAAGGGTGATATGGAGTGGAATACAAATATAGTCACTGAGGGGCATCTGACTGGTTCAGTTAGTAGAGAACATGCCACTCTTGATCTTGAAATCATGAGTTTGAGCCCCACCGTGGGTGTAGAGCTCACAAACACACAGCTCTAGAGAGAGAGAAAGAGAGAGTGAGTCACTGAAACATGCAAGAAACCAGAATGTAAGGATTCACACTTTTCTAAAATAGAACATATTACATAATTCACAAGTGTTAGTCTACCGTGAGCAAATCGTTTCTTCATACTATTGGTGACTAATATGTCACAATACCGTTTTGGGAGCATTTATTAAAGACTTACATATTATATAAAACACAGTGAATATGATTTGTGTATCCAAATCCCAGCTTTGGTGCTCTATAACTGTGAGAACTTAAATCACTTAACTGTTATGTTCCCTCAACGGTAGTAAAATGGAAATTATAATAGTACCTACTTCACAGTGTTCTGGAAAAACGATGTGATTTCATGCATGTAAAGCATTTAGGTAAGTGCACAGAGAAAGAGAGTCTGAAGCATAAAGGGGCTTAAAAAATCATACCAAGCAAATGCAATGTATATGGATCAAAAGACATATCCATCAAATATAATATGTGGACATTTGGGCCGGGTGGAGGGAGATCCTGATTTGAACAAAGCAACTGGAAAAGATATTATAAAGCAGTCAGTAAAATTTCAATCTTGACTCTGGTGATATCAAGGAATTATTGTTATATTAGATGTGTTAATGGTATTGTTATTGTTTAAGGATCTCTATCTTTTAAAAATGCATACTGCAGTATTTAATCATGGAATGCCTAAAATCCCCTTCAGAATAATCAAGTGATGGGAGGAAAGAGGTATAGATGATAAAAGATCGACCGGGATTGCTTATCACATGTTTTTTGTTTTTGTTTTTGTTTTTTAATAAACTATTCTCAGTATACCTGGCTGAGTCGGTGGAGCATATGACTCTTGATCTTGGGGTGGTGAGTTCGAGCCCCACCTTGGATGTAGAGGTGCTTAAAAATAAAATCTTTTGGGGGTGCCTGGGTGGCTCAGTCGCTAAGTGTCTGACTTCAGCTCAGGTCATGATCCCAGGGTCCCAGGATCTAGCCTTGCATTGAGCTCCCCGCTCAGGAGCAAGCCTGCTCCTCCCTCTCCCACTCCCCCTGCTTCTGTTCCCTCTCTCCCTGTATCTCTCTCTGTCAAATAAATAAATAAAATCTTTTTTTAAAAAATAAAATCTTTTAAAAATAAATAAATAAAATACTATGCTTTCTACATTTGTATGTGTTTGAAATTTTACAAAATAGTTTTTTAAGGGGCACCTGGCTGGCTCAGTCAGTAGAGCCTGCGACTCTTGATCGTGGGGTCCCCAGTTAAAGCCCCATGTTAGGCGTAGAGTTTACTTTTAAAAAGTTTTTTTAAAATATTGTTTAAAAAAGTGCTAGAAGAGGGGCACCTGGGTGGCTCAGTGGGTTAAAGCCTCTGCCTTCCGGTCAGGTCATGATCCCAGGGTCCTGGGCTCGATCCCGCATTGGGCTCTCTGCTGGGCGGGGGGCCTGCTTCCTCCTCTCTCTCTCTGCCTGCCTCTCTGCCTACTTGTGATCTGTCTGTCAGATAAATAAATAAAATCTTTAAAAGAAAAATTAAAAAAAAAATTTAAGTGCTAGAAGATAGTAAGGATTATGCAAGTGTTTGCTGTTACTATATACTACTATAAATATATAATGTATTCATAATACTGTATTATTTATGCTTACACTTTTCAGATTACAATGTTTTCATTAACGCTATGTCTTTTAGCTGTGACAATAAACCTAGGGAGTAGGTATTATCCCCATTTTACAAATGGGAAGATTTGACTAGAGCCAAGACTGCAAGGCTGTGCAGCATACCACCTCCACTCTTCCAGTTTTTCAAGGGACCTGCTGTTAGGTGTAGGAAGTAAACCACAGCTACCGAGCACAGGATTTTTGCTTCCCTTCGAGGTTGCAGTCAGATATAGTGGATAGGGGGTAAATGAACACACAAACGATTCATTTGGAAATATTTATTAGACAAAATCTGAGCTCACGTTTCCACATCAGAATAAATTCTAGCTGCTACCTAAAGGGTAATCTAGGGATAACAACACAGCAGAGATAGAACACAGCAGAGATTAAATCACAAAGGAAAAATTCCATGGTGCATATTTCCTTCCCATAACTTTATTATTTTAAGTTTTCGACGCTAACTTTATATCCTCTTCCTAACCTGCTTGTTCTCCCTAAAACGAAGCCTAGAGGTTAGGGGACTAGAGATGAAAAACGGAGAAACGTGGTTGGAGGGCGGGAGGACGTCACATCCCGGTTGTTCTGAGGCCCAGCCTCCCAACAGCTCCGTTCCACCTTAAGAAGCTTTAGCCTCTCCCTGAGCCGGGCTGACACACAGCCCCTCCCACTCCCGTGTCAGCTCCGACCCGGGAACGTGGGGAAGGGAGGAGAGACGCACTGAATGGAAAGATTGGCGCCCAAGGCCGTAGGGTCAGTCCTTCCCCTCCTCTGCCCTCACGAGAGGAACGTGTAAAGCCCAGACAACTGGGTTTGGTTCCTTTCCGCAGGATTCAGGATGGGGGCGTGCCAGTCTGAAATCGGAGGGCGGGGGGGTGAGGGGAATATGTGAGGGGTGGGGCTCATCTTGGGGTGGGGTCGAAGAGAACAGAACTGGGGCATTAGAGATAGACAGTACGCAGTGACTGTTGGTCGAAAACTGTAAGTTCAAGAAATCCGGACGCACCTCTCCAAACCATTTCCAAAAGAGGGGGCAAGTTTTCCATTCTCCGCCCCAATTCCCCGTCTCCGTTTTAATTGATTGGGTTTAAGGTAGGCTGGGCCCAAGGTTGCTGGTTGATTGGCTGCGTCAGTAATCCATCAGGATGATGCAAGCGAGGGGTGTGGCTATTTGGGGAGGAAGTGAAGATTATTTTGGTACCGCCTACCGCAAGTACTGATTGGTTGAGGTTGGCAGTGAGGTAAACGAGGCATAAAAATATCCACTAAAAAAAAAAAAAAAATGTCCACTAAAGGGAAAGGCTTATTGGCCATTCTCTCAGGGACGAAGTCTAGGGTGGGACTGCGAAGAGTCCGCTAGACTCTGTTATTGTACTGACGGACCAAATTGATTAGAACCCGGAAATGAGTTTAGAAGGGAACTGAAGGAAAGAGAGAAATCCGCGGCACTTTCGTTGCCCTCAAACAAGGTCATTTCCTGGATAGGATCTATAATTTCCTGTTTACTCAACGAAGTCAGCGTGTACCCTGGCTTTCTGGACTATATACAATAATTGAATTCTTGTGAGCCTTTGGTGCCATTTAAGTGGGACCAAATTTAAGACTTCCCATTAATTACCTAAAAGAATGAGACAGGAAAGGAAAAACATGGGTTTAACCTTGACTCTAGGAAAAGATAGAGAAACAGACTCTAAGAGAGAAAGCTAAGGATGGACGTAGGATTACAGTATCCAAGCAGGTGGGTTCCTAAAGAAATCATTCATAAAATAATGAAGAGAGTGGGCGGAGATGTAGAGAACTGAAACGAATTGTCTAAAGGAAGAGCATTCATCTATACAGAAACCTTGGGTAGGGAATATATTTTGTTCATCATTGTATCCCTCATACCTGGTGGTGTAGGATACATGGTCCAAGATCTGAACCAAACAAAATGAAAAGATGTTTTATAGCATAATGGACAAATTCTAAAGATTCCAGACCTTTAGAATATGTTTTTTACAGTATCTATATCAAAATAGGGGCGTCTGGGTGAATGCAGTCCCTTGAGTCTGCATTTGGCTCCTTGAGCCTGCGTTTGGCTCAGGTCATGATCCCCGTGGGGTGCTTCCTGCTCAGGGGGAGCCTGCTTCTCCCTCTCCCTTTGCCCCATCCCTAACCCTCTCTCTCACAATATAAATAAATAAATCTCTCTCTCAAATAAATCTTTTTAAAAATATATGTATACACACATATTTTAAAAATAAAGTATCTATGTCAATTTTATAATCCTGAAAAAATGTTTCACACTTACCACCTGGGTTAATCCAGCCATAAAATGAAAGGTAGATCTTTCATTTTTCATTTTTCATTCCCAAACCTACCATTTTCCTCCTAACACCCTGGGGCCTTTAAAATTTGCAAGCAGATTGCCCCTTAACCTACATTCCTAGAAAAAAATTGAAAAGATAGATGGAATTAGTAAAAACAAAAATGGCCTCTACATCCGATGAATGGAAAATAAGTTGTTTAACCTACAATCTGAGAGTCAAGGGTAGGAAGAACTTACTATCTGAGAGTATTGAGAGATAACCAGCAAGATTATAGCAAGATTTCACCCATGCTTTAACATGGTCTAAAAACGGCTCTGAAATTGAGGAAACAGTGCAAAAACTTCCCAAGAGTGTTATAACTATCCCACTGCAGGCAGGACACTGCACAGGCTGTCGGTCAAGATTCAAGTACCTTCTATTTATCCAGACCGAGTTCCTCTTTATAATTTTCTAGACTCTTCTAGGTCAGATAGTTTATGAGAGAGTGTATCATACTGGTTCGTCAGTATAATTTGGACAGCAGTTTGAAATAAGGGGAGGAGCCAGGGGCAGTTCTATTTGCAATAATAAAAGTACCGTAGGAAAGTTATTTCTAAGCTACAAATAATTTTAGCATAGTAAGGTATACATTGCTTATACGCAAGTAGGTAAGAGAGATACTAAGAAAATTTTCAAGAACGGTGTTTATCATTTTTTTTCCTGGTAATATTATATGAATATGTGGAACCATGCAAAATGATTTTGGGGTCAATAATTCATACAGTGAGAGCACTGTACCTTTCCTTTTGATGATATCCAATAAATCAATAAGGAGAAATAGAGCCTACCACTAAGTCTAAGGAAGAAAAAACTGGCATTGTTCCTAACCAGAGATCCGAGCCCTCTAGCATGTAAAGATAAACCAGTGGCATCTTGATTGGTGAGAACATAAGACACTGAGTCAGAAAGAATCTTAGGCCCTAGGAAAATCTTCAACTTCCTCCAGCCTAACAGCTGCCCCACCTCCCCAAACCCCTGCTCTGTGAAACACAGTAATCTTTTTTCTTTCCTCTGGAGGTCCAGCAACAGCTAGAAGGCCTCTAAAGACCAAGGATGAAAGCACCAGGTTATGATGCACTTGGAATTGATGGAAAGAAGAGGAAAAGGGAAGGCAGGGGTTTGGAGAGGCTGGTAGAAGTACAGAAGGGACAAAGTACTATTGCTCAGTAAGTATGTGATCTGGTTGTCTACAGGAAGCAGAAACCACTTTATTTTAAGCAGAAAAGGCCTTAATACAGGGACATGGGTACTTACGAACTTGTTGGAAGGACTTAGGAGGAGCGGGGCCTCTGCTATATCCCAGATATGGCTTCAAAAACAAGACTACTAAACTCCCCACCAGGGGAAGCTGCAGAAAGGGGAGGAATCAAGACTGTTCCCGTAACTGTTGAGTGTGAGAACGTGGTGCCTTCCCTAAGATCCAGGCATCAGGAAGCTACCGTTGCCAACACTGTCTCAGCAGCTTTCAGTGGCCATGAAGCTTGTACACGGTTGCTGGAACACTACAGAAACCCCACCCCACCCCACCCCCAAATCCCATGACCATGCCAGCCAGCAGCAACTACCAAAGTAGCCAGAGATGGCCCCTGCCTCACTTTGACTTTTCAAGTCTCTTGAATGTGCAAATTTTTCATAGATCAAAACTCACAACTAGAATCCTAGCGGCAAGAAAATCTAGGAAATTGAGGTTTTGGTTTTCCAGCCTCTGTAAGTAGAGGAAAGTATATAAAAAGGAGGGAGGGGGACCTGGGTGGCTCAGTGGGTTAAGTGGCTGCCTGTGTTCTCGGGTCATGACCCCTGGGGTCCTGGAATCAAGTGCTGTGTCAGGTTCCCTGTTCAGAGGGGAGCCTGCTTCTCCCTCCCCCTCTGCCCTTCCCTCACCTCGTGCTCTTCACCCCAACCCAGGACTCAGTCTGTGGAGCAGTGACTCTTACTCACAGAGTTGTGAGTTCAAGCCCCACACTGGGTATAGAGATTACTTAAAAATAAAGTCTTTATTTTTATTTTTTCAAAGATTTTATTTATTTATTTGACAGAGAGAGCTAGTGAGAGAGGGAACACGAGCAGGGAGAGTGGGAGAGGGAGAAGCAGGCCTCCCACTGATGAGCAGGGAGCTCAATCCCAGAACTCTAGTCCATGACCTGAGCCAAAGCCAGACGCTTAACTGACTGAGCCACCCAGGCGCCCCGGAAATTAACATTTTTAACACCAAAAAGATGGGAAGGTTATACTCTCATAATTTAAGAATTGGATACATATCACTTAAAAAAAAAAAAAATACTGCCTTGTTTTTTCCCTTCCGAGGAAACACTTTATTCCAGCATGGCATCGTTATGAATCCACTGATGTAGTATAAGGTGACCGCCGTAGCAGGAAAGAAACTCAGCTTCTTGTTGTCTGTTTCAGACTTGCCAAATAGCCCTGGACAGGTCATTTTACCACTGGACCTTCATTTACTGCTTCATTTAATTTATTAAAATTAGTATTCCAAAAAATATTAACATTTAAGAAAAGAGAATAGAAGGTTTGGAAGAAACAGTTTCTAAAAGGAACATAGACTAGAAAAAGAAAACCTGTTCTTCAAAAATTTAAAAAGGCATTAGACTAGCAGAACTCTTAGTTCTCTTACAACTCTAAAAGTCTATTATTCATCCTTTTTTCTGGACTCCTAATAACCTCTTGACCCAGACTTTGGCTTGTAGAGTCTACTTAGGTCAAATCATCCCCTTCAGTGGTCCAGATTTAATAAAGTACAGATTTTTTTTTTTATGTCACTCTTTTTGTTCAAGAGCATTCCATGGCTACTAATTGTCAATAAAACATAATCCAGACTATTCAGCTTGGCATTCAAGGCCCTCCTGAAGCTGAAACTAATCCCTACCTGGTCTGCAATTCCCTGCCCTTCAAAAACCAACTGGTATCACCTGATAGGGAGCCTTTATTTGTTACCATTTCGCCCCCATTTTATTTCAACAAATATTGAGCTTATTGAGCATCTTCTATGTGCCAGACTCTGTTAGAAACTTCAGGTTCAAAGACGAATCGGGGGCACCTCGGTGGTTCAGTCAATTAAGCATTCAACTCTTTTTTTTTTTTTTTAAGATTTTATTTATTTGACAGAGAGGGAGAGAACACAGGCGGGGGGGGGGGGGGGGCGGAGGGGAGGGAGAAGCAGCAAGGTCCCTGCCAGGCGGGAACCAGAGGCAGGGCTCTATCCCAGGATCCTGGGATCATGACCTGAGTGGAAGGCAGACGCTTAACGACTGAGCCACCAGGCGCCCTAACATTCGCCTCTTGACTTTGGCTCAGTTTATGATCTCGGGGTCATGAAATCATCAAGCCCTGGTGGGGCTCCAAGCTCAATGGGGAATTTGCTTGAAGATTCTCTCTCTCCTCCCTCTGCTCCTCCCCACTTCTCAAGAAACAAAACAAAATAAGGGCAGGGGAGCCTGGGTGGTTCAGTCGGTTGAGCATCTGCCTTGGGCTCAAGTCATGATCCCAGGGTCCTGGTATAGAGCCCCACATTGGGCTCCCTGCTCGGCGGGAAGCCTGCTTCTCCCTCTCTCCACTATTTCTACTTATGTTCCCTCTCTCGCTGTATCTCTCTGTCAAATAAATAAAATCTTTTAAAAAATAAAATAAAAAAAGAAGAGGAAGAAACAAAATAAAAAATGAAAACAAAGATGAATCAGGCTCAGCTCCAGTTAGAGTGACTACCCACCCCAGGTTGCCCACAGCTATCCCGGGGAAACCCCTTAGTCCTGGGATAACTGAGACAGTTGATCACCCTAGCGCCTATTCACAAGAGATTATAAGGATCTTAAGATCCCTCTAACTCGGATGCCTGGGTGGCTCAGTGGGTTAAAGCCTCTGTCTTCGGCTCAGGTCATGCTCTCAGGGTACTGGGATAGAGCCCCACATTGCGTGCTCTGGTCAGCAGGGAGCCTGCTTCCCCTTCTCTCTCTGCCTGCCTCTCTTTCTACTTGCGGTCTCTCTGTCAAATAAATAAATAAAATCTTAGGGGTGCCTGGGTGGCTCAGTGGGTTAAAGCCTCTGCCTTCAGCTGGGTCATGATCTCAGGGTACTGGGATTGAGCCCCTCATAGGGCTCTCTGCTCAGCAGGGAGCCTGCTTCCTCCTCTCTCTCTCTCTGCCTGCTTCTCTGCCTACTTGTGATCTCTGTCTGTCAAATAAATAAATAAAATATTTTTAATAAATAAATAAATAAATAAATAAAATCTAAAAAAAAAATCCCTCTCAGAAACTCTGCCTAGATGCATATACTTTTCCCCAACTTTCTTCCAGAGTAAGTGTTTTAATAGGATTTCCCTAACAATTAGCACATAATCAAAGACTATTCCCCAGCAATGACTTGCTTATACCACTGCCTAGATTACGAAATACTGGAAGGCAGACACATCTTTCCAGGACTCCACAGTGCCTGCTAGAGCCTTATAATGATCATAAAAGCAATCAATGCAGGTTGAATTGAGCAGAGAAGTTGGACAAATTAATATGTCAGGCTTTTTTGTTCTGAAAACTTTTTAAGGTAAAACATATCAGGAAAATGTTTTATTGGATATTGGGGTTTTTTTTCTTTTTGTTAAAGATTTTATTTATTTATTTGACAGAAAGACAGCAAGAGAGAGGGAACACAAGCAGGGGTAGTGGGAGAGGGAGAAGCAGGCTTCCTGCTGAGCGGGGAGCCCCATTCGGTTCTCCATCCCAGGACTCTGGGATCATGACCTGAAGGGAAGGCAGATGCTGAATGACTGGCCACCCAGGCGCCCTTGGATGGTTGTTTTTATAAAGTTAACAGCACCCAGACCAAGTGACTGACAGACCACAGCGTGCTGTCCTTTCTAGTCACAATCCCCTGAAAGGTAACCACAGTCTGGATTTATGACACCATATGCGAGTTTTGACCTTTATATAAATAGAATCTTTTAATATATTCTCTCTCTCTCTTTTTTAAAGAGTTTATTTATTTATTTGACAGACAGAGATCACAAGTAGGCAGAGAGTGGGGGGGAAGCAGGCTCCCCGCTGAGCGGGGAGGGGGGGCTCCATCACAGGACCCCAGGGTCATGACCCAAGCTGAAGGCAGAGGCCTCAACCCACTGAGCCACCCAGGCACCCCAACATATTCTCTTTTGCACCCTGGTTTCTTTCACTAAACTTTATGAGATTTATCCATATCGTTGCACATCACCATAATACATTTGCTCTAATTGCTGTATCCTATGTCGTTGGGTGAATATACTCACCACGTATTTATCCATTCTTCTCTCAATGGACGTTTGGATTATTTCCAGTTTTGGAGCTATTATGAATACTGCAGAGATGAACATTCTAGTATCCATGTTTTGGTGAGCATGTATATGAATTTCTGTTGAAATCTGTTGGAATGAAATTGTTGGGTCACAGGGTAGGCCTATGTTCTGTTTCAATAAATATCGCTAGTTTCCCCCAAGTGATTGCACCAGTTTATCAATGTATATCCCCAATTAACAGTGTATGAGAGTTCTGGGTGCCCCATATCCCCTCCCACGTTTGGTATTCCTTCTTCCTTTCCTTTTCCTCCTTCATTTTAACCATTCTGGGGGGCGTGCAGTGGAATCTCATGTAGTTTTAATTTGGAGTTTCCTGAAGACCAATTCAACTGCATACCTTCTCGTGTGTTTATTGTTCACTGGGACAATCTCTTTGGAGAAGTTCAGTGTAGAGCCTCAAAACAAACAACAACAACAATAACAAAAACCATCCCTAGTGCCTCGCCGCTTTATTAAAGGCCAAGCCATCATGGTGAGGGTCCAAATAATTCCAAGTTAGGTTTGGGGAAAAGCAGTCTCCCCCAAACACTTTTGGGCTCTCCTGGGCCCTCCCCTACAGGGCAGCAGGGGACGACTTTTATTGGAAACTGCAAAGAGTCCTTTCTGGGAGGTGGGAAGAAAGACAGTTGGGCTTTTCATTAGAAAACAGCCACCGGGGCCAGAAGAACTACCAGGAATTGTCCCCCCACCCCACCCCCCCGCGCGCCCCCTCCGCCTCCTCGGCACCCACTCCCGCCCGCCCCGCGGGGATATCTGGGGGCACCCTCTCGCGGACGAGGGGGCGGCGAGGGGGACGGGTATCTCTTAAAGCAGAAATGTTAACACCCTCCTAACGACGACTTTAAGGATGGTGGGGCCCAGCACAGTTTCCCCGTAAAGGGTTCCCAGCCGCCTCTGTCCGAAGACGCCGGATGGGTCGTGCGCCGGCCGCCGGTGCTGGTCCGTTTTGGTGCGAAGGTGAGAAGGAGGGTCGCGGGGGCCGCGGTGGCGGGGACTCGCGAGGGGGACCCCCGGCGCAGCCCGCGGGTGGGAGCGCGCGTCCTACTTCCGGAGGGAGCCGGATAAACGAGTCACGTTTTACTACCGCATCAACGGATCCGTCAAAAAAGAATCCTTGACATTTGGCAGCAGTGCGGGGGGCCTAACGGCTGCTCAGGGAGCCCGGCGGAAGCGCAGTGGCGCAGTCACTGCCACTCCCGGGCGCAGCGGCCTGGGACCCGCGGAAAAGCCTTGGGTGGGGGGCCCGGGAGATGCGCGGTTGAGCGGAGCCGCAGGGCCCAACTGGAGTTGCAGGGTCCTGGTGGTGGGCGCGCTGCGCTGTCCCAGTGGCCGGCAGGTGGGAGGACCAGCCCGAGAGCGCGTTTCGGGTAAAGGTGGGTGGTGACCCAGAATTGGGTTGCACCGAGGGAGGATGGGTCCCGCGGCTCTGGAGAAACCAGCACGTCGCCTCTGAGTCTTGGAGAGAATATTGGTTATTTCCTGAGCACCTATTGTGTCTCAGCCCCTACTCGAAATGCTGGGGGTCCCACTGTGTACCAGGTAGATAATGACCCTGCCCTCCGGGAGCTTATATTCTAGCGAAGAGACAGACAAGAAAATCACATAGATATATAATAAAATGCCAGACGGCGATAAATCTTATGGAGATAATACACAATAAGAGATGGGGAGGGAACTGGTGTATTAACCTGAGCGAGAGAGAAGGGATGGTATATTAAAGAGGGGGGGGGAGTGAAGGGAAAGGGGATGAGGTGGGTCTGAGAAGTGCTTTCCGAGGAGGTGTCTTTTGACCCCGAGACCTGAAGGAAGTGAGGAAGGGTTGAAGAATGGTCCAGGCCATGGAACTTGAAAGATGTCTACCAGTTTAACTGCTACTCAGATGAGATTGGTTTTGTAGCTTTTTGCAAGATGAAAACTGGAATTTTCTTAGAAAATTATGGATCATCCATTCATTAAGTGCTTTATTCCTGAAGCATAAGAGAAGGGGAATAAGGCCCTTCAACAAGGCCCAACAATTTTATTGTTGTTGTTAATTTTATCCCAGTTTAATACATAGATTAAATTTAGGATTTCCGTTTGTTTTCAAGAAGAATTTATCTGAATTAATTCCATAAATAACCAAATAGCATCTCCCTTTTTAAGAAAAGTATATTTACTCGAGTTTAAAGAGTTATGGGCTGGGTTTTTTTTGTTGTTGTTTCTAGTTTTGTCCCCTCCCCCCACCCCCCTCCCCTCCCCCCTCAAATGAGGATGACCTAGAAGACAAGAAGCAGTAGACAGGAAAGGAGAGAGAGGAGACTGGGGTGAGAAATTTGAAGAGAGAAATAGAAAGAAGTATCAAGGAGGCTGTGGAATAGTCAGAGGAATGGTCTGTCCTAATTCTCTGCCTCCTCCTGATAAACTCAGAAAGTAATACTGGTTCCTTGAACATACAACATCCCAGCCAATCCCCACAATCATGCATCCACTTCAGGAGAGGAGGGAACAGACTCAGGACTTGATAACTGATTAAGCAGAATCATGATTTCTGACTCCACTGCAGCTCACGGAAGCACTTTAGGCCACAGGCAGCTTATTTCCAAGATTTTAAATTTTATGTGGCAAAATAAGCCACATTAAGTTCCAGAATTTTGTAACAGCAAGATTATCTAACCCCCTGCTTATTTCGCTAATGGGGAAACCACTAGTTGATGACAGAGCAATGACTCAAAATATAGAGGTTCCATTTTCATCATATCCAGCTCTGTCCCTCTTCTCTCCCCAGACCCTTAACTTGATAAAATTCTTCCCACTGGCTAATGAACAAGTGGAAGGAGCTTTGTCGAAGACCCCAGAATTGAGTTAATCTAAGACATCATTAGATTTCTGTGAAGGTTTCACATCCTTCCACCAGTATTTCTTGGTGTCCCCAATGGTGGGCTAAGTCATACTTAAGCTCTCAAGGAGTTCAAGTAGATAGAACGAAAAAATAACTAGCCAATTACAATTTACAGGAAGCAGTACCTGGAAGAGGAGTTGGAGGAAAAGTGAATTCTTAGAACAACAAAGACATGGAGAGCAACAAACAGGATGTGAGTATTAAGAATTTATGTCAGATTGGTATCAAACTGTTTTGTTGTGGCTGTGTTAATTGTAATATCTTTCATCTTCCTCACCTTTTGTTGGCTTAATCATGTATGACATTCATAAGTGGTGGTGGGAGAGACTATTACAGTCAATAGACTTGGTACATTTCTACATTCTCTCTTTTTAAATTAACTAGTATTTGCCCCTTTGTGGTGTTTTGTGCTGTAATAGCAAGAGTAATAAGAATGTTCAGCATTGTAATTGCAAACAAGCCTCAGTAAAATTATGACATAACTGGTTTTGGGGGAACATTCTGGAAAAGAAGCATGGCTGTGTAGGTGTGAAGAGTAATACAGAGGAATATATGAATGCATGATAGTAAGAACTCTTCTTATAGAGCAGGCTCTAGAATGTAACTGAGTCCCTATTACTTGTGAAGCCTTGTGATAAGAATCTCCGGAAAGGTGTTAAAACTTTGGAATGAGATGGGGTGGGGTAGACATCATGGGGTGACTAAAATCACATATTGCTCGAAGTCAGTGGTTTACCACGTGTGATCACATCTAGAAAGACTTTAAATAAGGTTGTTTCTGGGGTTTCACTGGTATCTTGAATGGCTGGCATCTCAGACTCCCTGATTTTTTCCTGAACTTTTTAATAGTCCTACTAAGGAAAGAAAAGCTGGGAGAACAATTGCTTTTCCTTAGCATGTTTTCCTAAAGATGTACATTTTGGAAAACTTTAAAAGTCAACACATTTTAAAAGATGATACATTTATATGACAGTGGTTAAGGCTGTTTTGGAAAGACGTTAGAGGAAGCACTCTAAGAGCAAAATATGAAACTCAGATATTCTAGTGATTGTTTTTTAAAAATGTGTTCACTTCTCTACCAATCAAGAGCAAAGCCACTGTGCCCTTGCCATCCCAGACCTCTATCTAGTCCCTGCTGCTGCATATATATTTAATAATTAGACTAGACCCTTTACTTTGTTTTCCATTTCAAAAATCACAGAATTGTTTACCTCTGTTATTTGTGGCCTTCTAATTGTGCCTTATCAATATTAAGATATCATATATCGTTGTTGTTTTATTTTAAAAGAAGTCCATATCTATGAAACATCTCGATAATGCAGAAATTAAAGGACAAAGTCTTCTGAATTGTGGTGGTTATTAAAGATAAATAAACATTGAAGATGGTTGTTGCTGTTGTTACTGACATTAAAAAGTTACTCTACTTTTGACAAGGTCATTTTGACATAACCAGATACAAATGACTGTGAAAGTTTGTTCTATTTCATATCTATTAACCACACTATAATTAGCTCTTTGCATGACATCTCTCTTTGCCAGTTATTGTGACAATTAAATTGGATTGTATATTCTAAGTACTTGGCAACGTATTTGGCTATGTAGGGAAAAATCCAGTGATGTTTCCTACAGTGATTCTTTCCTTTGGGTCTCGTTTACGACTCACACAAAACACTTCACTTCTGGTCACCAAATTTTGGAGGTTTTTCCTCACACCAAGCAATTTAGTTGTCTTACAATTTAATTCAATTTGGACACCATCTGCCTAGAAATAGTATCAGATTCCACAGGTTAGGGGCCCAGTCCTACTAGACTGACCCTCCCCCCAGCACTCACACACCTCAGACACCAGTCACAAGCCCTGGTTCTACCTGCACTTCTGATCAACTGGCCGTAGATCAGAGGTTCCAGCAACCCCCTCTTTGGGTTTGCTGGAGTGGCTCCCAGAACTCAGGAACACTTACCTGTATTTATCAGTTTATTATATGATAAAGGGTACAGATGAAGTCAGATGAAAAGACACATATGGGAAGTCTGGGGAGCTTCCCAAGTGCAGGAACTTCTATCCTCCTGGACGTGGGGTGAGGCACCCTCCCAGTGTGCACATGTTCACCAGCCTGAAAGCTCTCTGAAACCCTACGACTGGGATTTTATGGAGTTTCCTCAGATCGGTGGGATTAATTATTAACTCCATTTCTAGCCCCTCACCCTGTGCTGGAGGATGAGGGGGTAGGGCTGAAAATTCCAAGATTCTAACCATGGCTTGGTCTTCCCGGTGACCAGCGCCCCCATCCAGGAGTCCTCTCATTAATGTAATGAGTCACCTCATTAGAACAAAAGATGCTCCTAGTGCTCTCATCAATTAGGAATTTTTTTTTAAATTTTTTATTTTATTTATTTATTTGACAGACAGAGATCACAAGTAGGCAGAGAGGCAGGCAGAGAGAGAAGGAGGAAGCAGGCTCCCCTCTGAGCAGAAAGCCCGATGCGGGGCTCGATCCCAGGACCCCGGGATCATGACCCGAGCTGAAGGCAGAGGCTTAACCCATTGAGCCACCCAAGCGCCCCATCACTTAGGAATTTATAAGGGTCTTAGGATCTCTGTGTCAGGGATGGGGTCAAAAACAAATATTAGAACAAGAGATGCTCCTAGTGTTTTTGTCACTTAGGAAATCACAAGCGTTTTAGGAGCTTTGTGCCAGAAGCTAGGCATATAGAAAATATTAAATAATTGGAAACTTCCAATTATTTACATGCATTGATTTGTGAGGCAGATGTTATTATCTGAATTCAAGGTTTAAGATCTTGAGATAAATTTTCAAGGTCACACAACTACAGCATGCTAGAGCTAGCCTGTGGTCAATGTCTTTATAGTGAAGCCCTCTTTCTTTTCTCTTGTTTAACATTGTTCTTTTAGTAGACAGATGAAGAGGTTTAGAATTCAAAAACAATTGGGAGAAAGCAATCACGGGTAAAAAGGATAACCTACATTATTATTCACCCGTTAGGTTCAAGAGGAGATCAGGAAGGAATATAGAGTTAGAAAACTAAATCTAAGGGCATCTGGGTAGCTCAGTCAGTTGAGCATCTGTCTTAGGCTCAGGTCATGATCCCAGGGTCTTGGGAATCGAACAGCATCGGGACTCTCTGCTCAGTGGGGAGCCTGCTTCTCCCTCTGTCTGCTGCTCCCCCTATTTATGCTATCACTCTCTGACAAATAAACAAATAAAATATTTAAAAAAAAAAAAAAAGAGGGACACCTCGGTGGCTCAGTGGGTTGGGCCTCTCTGCCTTCGGCTCAGGTTGTGATCTCAGGGTCCTGGGGTCAAGCCCTGCATCGGGCTCTCTGCTCAGCAGGGAGCCTGCTTCTCCCTCTCTCTGCCTGCCTCTCTGCCTACTTGTGATCTCTGTCAAATAAATAAATAAAATCTTTAAAATAAATAAATAAAATAAAATAAAATAAAAAGGAAAGAAAAAGAAAAAGAAATCTAAAGACATCCAAACATCCTTGCCCTCTAGTCCTCTGTAACTCCTTAGCTTGCTCTGTTAGGGAATCTCACAGAGGTACAATGACACATAAACATCACTTACACAAATTATGATGGGAATCAGATATATAGTTCTTTTATTCAAGTATTGCGCCCCTAATAAAATAATTTATGGAGTTAACAGTAGGATTATTTTTCTAAAAAATGGGATAGTTCTCTATGATTCATTTTTCATTCAAATATATATAAGATTTTATTTATTTGTAAGAGAGAGCACAAGCAGGGTGAGCTGCAGGCAGACAGGCAAAGGGAGAAGCAGGCTCCCAGCTGATAAGGGAGCCCGATGCGGGACTCAATTCCAGGACCCAGGGATCATGACCTGAGCCAAAGGCAGACACTTAACCACCCAGGCGTCCCCAAAGATTTCAAATAGTACCTGTAGTAGGTACTGTTGGTGCAAAGGACTACCCTCATATAGCTTATATTCTCCCAAAGGAAGTAATACATTCAAATGAAGAAAAATAAAGCAAGGTAAAGGCATAGATGTTGGGATAGGAAAGTAGGGTTACATAAATAATGTAGTCAGAGAAGGCCTATCCAACATGAATTTGAGCAGGAACATTTGTGACAATAAGGAACCAGCCATGAGAAGATCTGAAGAAAGTGCTTCAGACAGAGGGAAGGATAGATGTAGAGGTGCTAGAGTAGAAAGGCTTAGCAGATTAGAGCAGAGAGTCCACAAAGTTTTCTATAAAGACCCAGATAGTGTTTTAGGCTTTGTAGGTTCTGTGTCTCTGTTAACTATTTTCAACTCTGCTGTCATACATTAAAGCAGCTACATTATGTAAACAAATGGGCATGGGTGTGTTATAATGAAACTTTATTTATAAACACAGGAAGAGGCTTGACATCAAAAGCATAAACCATAAAGAAAAAAAAAGATAAATTGGGCCTCACCAAAATTAAAAGCTTTTGCTCTGTAAAGACCCAGTGAAGATGGTGAAGAGACAGGCTACAGAGGAAATATTTACAAACCACATATTGACAAAAAGCCCTCTCAAAACTCAGCAGTAACTGTAGTCAAAACAGTGTGGTATTAGCATAAGGTTAGACATACAGATCAATAAAATAGAATTCATAGTCCTGAAATAAACACTCATATGCCTGTATTCAACTTTCAACAAGGTGCCAGGGCCATTCAGAGAGGGAAAAAATAGTCTTTTCAACAAATTGTGCAAGGACAACTGGATAGCCACATGCAAAGGAGTGACGTTAGACCCTTACCTCACAAACAAAAATTAACTCAAAATGGATCACAGACCTAAAACCATAAATTTTTTTTAAATATTTTATTTATTTATTTGCCAGACAGAGATCACAAGTAGGCAGAGAGGCAGGCAGAGAGAGTGGAGGGGAAGCAGGCTTCCTGCTGAGCAGAGAGCCCGACATGGGGCTCGATCCCAGGACCCTGAGATCATGACCTGAGCCAAAGGCAGAGGCTTTTAACCCACTGAGCCACCCAAGCGCCCCAAACCATAAACTTTTTTAAAAAGATTTATTTATTTGAGAGAGAGAGATAGAGGTTGGGGGAGGAGGAGATGAAGAGGGAGAGAGATTTCCTCAAGCAAATTCCCAGCTAAATGCAGATCCCAGGACCCTCAGATCAAGAGTGACACCTGGACCTGAGCCAAAATCAAAAGTTGGCTGCTCAATGGACTGAGCCACCCAGGCACCCAAACCATAACATTTTTAGAAGGAAACATATATGTAAACCTTTGTGATCTTGCATTATGCAATGGTTTCTTGGATGAGATACCAAAATCATGAATAACAAATGAAAAAATAGATATATCGGACATAATCAGGGTTAAACACTTGTGCTTCAAAGACACCATCAAGAGAGTGAAAAGACAACCCACAGAATGGGAGATAATATTTGCAAATCATGTGTATGGTAAAGGGACTTGTATCTAGATTATATAAAGACTAATTATAATTCCATAATAAAAAGACAAGTAAACCAATTAAAAAATGGCCAATGATCTGTGTGGACATTTCTCAGAAGATAAACAAATGACTAATAAGCACATGAAAAGATGCTCAATATCATTAGCCCTTCAGGAAATGCAAACCATAACCACAGTGAGATGGTATTTGACGCTCACCAGTTGTCTATAATTGAAAATACAGACACTGAAAAGTGATGGCAAGGCTATGAAGAAGTTGAACCCCTTTATACATTGCTGGTAGGAATATAAAATGGGAATTTGGAAAATAGGCTAGCAGTTCCTCAAAACATTAAACATAGGGGCACCTGGGTGGCTCAGTGGATTAAGCCTCTGCTTTTGGCTCAGGTCATGGTCTCGGGGTCCTGGAATTGAGCCCCACGTTGGGCTCCCAGCTCAGTGGGGAGCCTGCTTCCACCTTTCTCTCTACTTGCCTCTCTGCCTACTTGTGATCTCTCTCTCTCAGTCTGTCAAACAAATAAATAAATAATCTTTAAAAAAATTTAAACATAGAATTACCATATTGACCCAACAATGCCGCTCCTAGATATATACCCAAGAGAAATGAAAACATATGTTTACACAAAAACTTACACTTGAGTGCTTATAGTAGCATTATGCATGATAATGAAAACAACCCATATGTCCATCAACTGATGGCCGGATAAATAAAATGTGTTATAACCATACAATGGAATATTATTTAACAGTAAAAGGAAACAGAGTGCTGATAACATGCTACAATGTGGATACATCTTGAAAACATTGTACTGAGTTCATGAAGCCAGTGACCAAAGTCCACGTATTATATAATACCATTTATACGAAATGTCCAGAATAGGCAAATCTATGAATGCGAAAAGTAGATTAGTGGTTGCCTAGGGCTTGGAATTTGGGGGAAATTGGAGAGTGACTGCAAATAGGTATGGAGTTTCTTTTTGGATGATGAAGATGTTCCAAAATTGATTATGGTGGTGGTTGCACAATTCTGTGAATATCCTAGAAACCACTGAATTGTGCACTTTGATGGTGAATTGTATAGTATGTGAGTTTTATCTCAATAAAACTATTATTTAAAAAACCTCAACTTTTTTTTAAAAGAATGAGCAAAAGGGGCACCTGGCTGGCTCAGTTGATAGAGCATGCAACTCTTGATCTCGGGGTTGTGAGTTCAAGCCCAATGTTGGTCACATAGAGATTACTTAAAAAAAAAAAAAAAAAGACAAACTATTGCTTGGATGGGTCTCAAGGGAATTTTACTGAGTGAAAAGAGACAATTTCAAAAGATGACTTATTATATGATCTTATTATGGACTGAATGTTTGTATCCCCCCCCCCAAATTCATTATATTTTAGAAATCTAATCCCCAGTGTGATGGTACTTGGATGTGGGGCCTATGAGAGGCTCTTGGGTTATAAGGGTGGAGCCCTCATGACTGGGATTAGTGCCTTTATAAGGAGAGGCCAGAGAGCTATTTTGTGTGTTCTCTCTCTGCCATGTGAGGATATGAGGAGAAGACCGCTGTCTGGAAACCACGAAGAAGACCTTCACCAGAGCCCTGCCATGCTGGCACCCTAATCTCGGACTTCCAGCCTTCAGAACTGAGAAATAAACTGTTTAAGGCACCCAGTCTATGGTACTCTGTTAGAGCAGCCCAAACTAAAATAGGTCCCATTTATATAACATTTTTTAAAAAAGAGTTTATTTATTTATTTATTTGACAGAGATCACGAGTAGGCAGAGAGACAGGCAGAGAAGAGAGAGAGGGGGAAGCAGGCTCCCCGCCGAGCAGAGAGCCCTACTCGGGGCGCGATCCCAGGAGCCTAGGATCACGACCTGAGCTGAAGACAGAGGCTTTAACCCACTGAGCCACCCAGGCACCCCTATATAACATTTTTTAAATGATAAAAATATAGAGATGGAGGAGAGACTAATGGTTGCTACTGGTTGGCATCAGGAGAGAGCTAACTGGCTGTAGAGTGAATAGATAAATCAACATCAGTTCTCTGGTGATATTGAAGAGTGTTATGCAGGATATTGCCTACAGGGGAAACTGAGTAAAGAGTATATTTAGTATATTTAATACACAGAAACCTGTGTATTATTTCTTATAACTAGATGTGAATCTATAATTACCTCAAAAAGGCAATAAAACAGGGGATGCCTGGGTGGCTCAGTCGTTAGGTGTCTGCCTTCAGCTCAGGTCATGATCCCAGGGTCCTGGTGTCAACCCCGCATTGGGCTCCCTGCTCAGAGGGAAGCCTGCTTCTCCCTCTCCCACTCCCCCTGCTTGTGTTCCCTCTCTTGCTTTGTCTCTCTCTCTGTCAAATAAATAAATAAAATAAAATTTTAAAAGGCAATAAAACAAACAAACTACAAAAAACAACCAAAAAAACCCAGATGATATGCTACATTTGGCCCAAAGACCATTACAAGAACAGCAAGGGAGGAGGGTAGCGCATCAAGAAGAATAAGAAATGAGATTGGGGAGGCAGGGCTGAATCACCTAGGGCCTAGCAGACCATGGTGAGATGTTTGATATTTTTTTTTTTTAATTTGATATCATGCCACTGGAAGGGTTTGGAACAGGGGAGAAATAAGAGTAGATTTATGTTTTTAAGAGGTCACTAAACCTGTCGGTTGGAGAATAAACTATGGGGGCAAGTATAGAAGCAGGTAGGTCAGTGATTAGCATATTGGTAGAGATCATGTTGGGTTGGGTAAAAGTGGTAATAACAGGTAGGAAAAGTAGGGGTAGGAAAAGCAGTCAGTTCAGCAGGCAGGACCTGCTAATGAATCGGGCAGAGGGTGTGAATATAGTACAGAACTTAATAGTAGTTCCTTTTTTTTTTTTTTTTTTTTAGCTTAAGCAGTTGAGGTTGGAAAATTGGAGGAAGCACAAGTTAGGGGAGGAACGGACAGGAGCCTGGAGCACTCCTGGGTTTGAGATTCCCATGTAGCCCTCCTTGTGGAGACATCCAGTTCTGTAGCTTAAGAGACTGGGTGCAAACTGGAGACTGAGATTCGATATAAATTGTACTTAAAGCCATGGGTCTAGAGGTGCCTGGGTGGCTCAGTGGGTTAGAGCCTCTGCCTTCAGCTCAGGTCATGATCCCAGGGTCCTGGGATGGAGCCCCACGTCAGGCTCTCTGCTCAGCAGGGAGCCTGCTTCCTCCTCTCTCTCTGCCTGTCTCTTTGTCTACTTGTGATCTCTGTCTGTCAAATAAATAAATAAAATCCTAAAAAAAAAAATTTAAAAAAAAAAAAAAAGCCATGGGTCTAGAGGTGACAAGCCAGGGTATGAGTATATGTGGAAAAGGGTTTTATGGATTAAACACTGGCAACAATCCAACGTTTAGAAATGGTGAGAGGGGCACCTAGGTGGCTCAGTGGGTTAAAGCCTCTGCCTTCAGCTCAATCATGATCTCAGGGTCCTGGGATCGAGCCCCACATCGGGCTCTCTGGTCAGCGGGGATCCTGCTTCCCCTTCTCTCTTTGTCTGCCTCTCTGTCTACTTGCAGTCTCTCTGTCAAATAAATAAATAAAATCTTAAAAAAAAAAAAAAAGAAATGGTGAGAAAAGGCAGGGACTGGAAACCAAGACAGACTGATGTATCAAAAGCCAAGGGAGGAAATTTATTTGAGTGATTAGTTTTGTCAGAGATTTTTGAGTGGTTGGGTGGGAAAGATAGAGAATTGGCCATTGGATTTGATAAGATGGAGTTTGTTGATGACCTTGACAGAATAGTTCAGATACAGCAGGAGGGACAAAAGCCTACTGGAGCAGGTTTAATAAAGAGTGGTTTAAGGAATGGGAAGAATTTTACTTTAAAGGGATCCCAGATATGGGGTGCTCATCTTGAGAGGGACTTAACTTCCTTCCTAAAGAGAGAGAAAAATTATTTCCTTTCTATAAAGGAATATATGTGTTATAAGAATTTTTTATGGATGGAGTATCTGGGTGGCTCAGTTATTAAATGTCTGCCTTCAGCTCAGGTCATGATCCCAAGGTCCTGGGATGAAGCCCTGCATTGGGCTTCTTGTTCAGTGGGAGGCCTGCTTCTCCCTCTCTCAATCCCTCTGCTTGTGCTCCCTCTCTCTCTATCTCTTTATCAAATACCTAAATAAAATCTTAAAAAAAAAAGAGTTTTTTATGGCAAAATATATATATTTAGAATTAGCCAGCTGGACTCAGTTTAGATGATCCCAGTTTCTTTGGCAACATCCAAAGCATCCTAGTCAGGAGTCAGTTGAACATGGACCTTCTCTCCATCAGGCCTAATCAGGGTGTTGACATTGACTATGTCAATGTCACAGAGCTTCCTCACACCCGTTTGGTCTGGTGCTTGTAGACTTTGACATCCATAGTGACTGGAAGAATGTTGTGGTCTTCCTTCTTCATGGCTGACTCGCTGGTCAGGGGAAATTGATGAAGGCATAATGTTCAAGCTTGTCTCTCCTGGGGGTGCCCTTCTGAGGATGCTTGGGCTGCCTATGGAGCTGTAATGTGTGGACACCTTTTAGCACTACTTTTTTGGCCTTTAAATCCTTTGTTTTTCACTTTGGGAGGATCAGGGGCTTTCTTCTTCACTTTCAGCCTCATCTTTATAAAAAAGGCAAGAATTTTTTAAATGAACATCTTACACCCATCTCCCTGCTTAAGAATTAGAGTCTTATAGATAGTGTTAAGATTCTCCTCTAGCTTCTCACCATGCCTAAAGTCTCCACTTTTCTGAATTTTGTCTTTATCTATAAGGGAAAGCCTTAGTATGGGGCGCCTCTGTGGCTCAGTGGGTTAAGCATTTGCCTTTGGCTCAAGTCATGGTCAGGGTCCTGGAATTGAGCCCTGCGTTATCGGGCTCCCTGCTTAGTTGGGAGTCTGCTTCTCTGACCCTTTCCCCCTGTTTGTGCTCTTGCTTATATGATCTCTCTCTCTCTCAAATGAATAAATCAAAAATCTTTAAAAAGAATTCTTGAGTAAGACAAGAAGGAAAGGGATCCAGTTTTCTAGTGGAGAGGCTGGCCTTACCAGATGGGAGCAAGAGCCACATCACCCATTTTAACAGGAGGGAAGCTGAGTGTGTGGATACTGACATCGTCAAACTAGTAGATTTGGTAGTGAAGTAAGGTAATGAGGAAATTCTCTTATCTAGGTTTCCAGTGAAATTAGAAATGAGATTATCAATTGAGAGTGAAAAAGGAAGAAGAGATCTTAGAAATTTCAAGAGCAAGGAAAAGGTATCAAATTGTTTTCTTGAAGAATAGAGAGTTAATTGATTTTGGAAAATAAAGCTTTGCAGAGCAGTGCTGAGAGCGCACTTGAGATTATCATCTAAATTTAGTGTGGGACCAGTTAGCAGGGTTGTGGATTTCTTTCCTCACCTATGTTTGCTTAGTTAGAGCAAGCAAGCAGAGTTAAGTAGGGTTGAAATTAACCAAGGGTTGGGATTTTACCAAGGAATACAACAGAAAGGGAGGAAGTGCCAGGGAGTTCCAAGTTTGCGCAGAAGAATGTGTAGAGTGATGACTGAAATAATTTAAGGTGGGTGATGTGGGAAGTAAAAACAGAAGAAGAGTGATGGGCAGTGAAAACTTGATAGGACTGCTGGCTTAGAGATCTCGTGTCTATTAAGAAACTGTTGCAGAAGAGGTGAGGGTCAGTGTGAGATGTGAGAAACAGGTTTTGGAAGGAATGTATTTATTATTAATGACCTGGACTGGGGGGTCACCATGGGAGTAAGCGACTGAGGTGGGCTGGAAAACAAGATGACTGGAAATGAGTGGACAAGGAGTTGAGAGGCCAGCACACTATTTCCATGGATGACAAAATCACTAGGAATGATGATGGTAGGAGTGGTGTAAGCGAAGGAATGAATCAGGTCTTCAAATTTCCAGGAAAAGAGGGGAAGTAACCCAGGATTGTCAGCAGATGATTACAGTACCCTGATGGCATGTACCTCACAGGATCTGAGGTTTTGAGAAATAGTTTGGAAGAGGCAACGTGGAGCTCCGTAAAAATTACTAGGGAGATCCCGAATCAGTCCGTGGAACTCTAACGGGAATGAAATACTCCGAATTCGGAAGCTCAGAAAAGGGATCATGGAAAAGTGGCATTTACTCTGGAGTTGGGAAGGTGAGAGAGTTTTGAGAGAAATTTTTGGAAAGATCCTTCCAGGCAGAGAAAATGTTATGACGAAAGGAGAGGGGGTTCTCGCTGTATATTGCGCCCACAACCGGTGCTTCTGCGCCTCCGACGTCAGCCTGGTTGCTATGCTGTTACTAGCGCCCTGGCGTCGCCAGCGCTCTTTCACAGTAGGCCGCCAGGTGGCAGTGTAGATCCTTGAGACACCCTCCCTAGTCCCGCGGCTCCGTGAGCCCCGGAAATGAAAATCGAGCGCAGGTCTAGCGGAGGTGAGGCAAGTGACAAGTGATGTGGGGCCTGGTGTATTTAGTAAGGCTTGAGATGTTGCCACAGTCCTAGCGATGAAGTGGCGAAGCTCTCAAGAGAAGAGAATAAACCTGAAAACATTTAGGCAACAGATCAGGAAGAAGATGAAAGGAAGCTGTCTCAACATAAGGGTATGGTGCATATGCTGCAGAAGTAAAGGCCACGCTTTCTTACGCCTCACACAAACATAAACTCGGTGGATCGAAGTCCTGCATGTGAGACTTGAAGCCTAACACTCCTGGAGGACAGCATAGGCAGGAATCTCTCTCACATCAGCCTTAGCCACATTTTCCTAGGCCAGGGAAACAAAAGCAAAAATAAACTATTGGGACTACACCAAAATAAAAAAGATAGGCACAAAGAAGAAAATCATCCACAAAACAAGAAAGCAACCTACCGAATGGGAAAAGATATTTGCAAATGAAGATGTGTCTATATTATGAAATATTTGCAATAAAAAAGAATAAAATCTTGCCATTTGTGACAACGTGGAAGGAACTGGAGGGTATTATAGTTAGGTGAAATAAGTCAGACAGGGAAGGACAAATACTGAATGATTTCACTTGTATATGGAATCTAGCACACAAATGAACACACACACAAACCAAAAACAAAACAAAAGAGAAACGGACTCATAAATGTAGAGAACACACTTTTTTTTGCCAGAATGGAAGAAAATATGAGGATGGGCAAAGTAGGTGAAGGAAAGTGGGAGATACAGGCTTCCAGGCGTGGAATGAATAAGTCATGGGGATGAAAGTCACAGCATAGGGAATATAGCTGATGGTGTTCTAATAATATTGTATGGCGACAGATGGTAACCAGAGCTACTGTGAATGTAGCATGCCATACAGACTGTGGAATCACAATGCTGTACACCTGAAACTAATGTTACATTGTGCGCTCCCTGTGGAGCAGAAAGCCTGTTGTGGGGCTCGATCCCAGGAGCCTGAGACCATGACCCAAGCCGAAGGCAGAGGCTTAACCCACTGAGCCACCCAGGTGCCCCAAGTATACTTAAGAAGAAGTAAAGGCCAAAAGAAGGAACCACAGAGAAAGGAAGAGACTTGCAGACCTGTGGTATTACAGTGGGAAGTGGGCACCAGAGCAATACTGAAAGAAAGACAGAAATAGTGATCTTCATTTTCTTCTTCTTCTTTTTTATTTACTCACAATTTTGATTAGTAATAATCACGCCTCGGATAAACCTCATTGGCTATGATACTGCCACTGCGCAAAGCTATTTACTCACAATTTTGAAAAACTATATACCTCCTCACACATTTTTAAGTTAACATCTAAAATAAAATTTTTAATGTCTAAATAGCTCACAGGGCTTAATTTTCTGCAGTCTAGTATGTGACGTATGTGCTTTGAGGGCCACTGCGAGACTTCCCAGTGCCTCTGCGCAAATTTGGAGATGTCCCCCTGGGAAAAAGCAGAATGAACAGGTTTTCCAGAGATGGTGCCCTTGTGCAAAGAAAAAGATGTCCCTCCTTTTGGCAGAAGAGCAGGGCCTGGCCGGTGGACTGCAGACTATGTTTCAGCCCCTGCCCTCCCTGGGAAGCTGCACAACCAGGTTTCAGCCTCCACTTCCCCTCAACCGCACAGCCATACCCATACATACATACAAGAATTTACTTGTACATTTTTGTGTCTGGAAACCTTTAGATAGAGACATAGTTCATTGAGTTTGTAGAAATACAAACCAAATGGCAAACCAGTAAGCCCATTCACACTTTCTGTCAAAAAAGTCTGAGATTTTTTTATTTCAAGTAAAAATGTTAATGTATAGGGGTGCCTGGGTGGCCTAGTGGGTTAAGCCTCTGCCTTCAGCTCAGGTCATGATCTCAGGATTTTGGGATCAAGCCCCACATCTGACTCTCTGCTCAGTGGGGAGCCTGCTTCCTCCTCTCTCTCTGCCTGCCTCTCTGCCTTCTTGTGATCTCTCTGTCAAATAAATAAATAAAATCTTTTTTAAAAATGTTAATTTATATCCCTGTGTCAACCATCTTCCTTCTTAATTCTAAGACAGACAAAAGCTATGGAACTTTGTAGAGGGCTTCTTTACCAGTTGATGCTCCTAAAACTTTAGCACACTGGGGCGCTGGGTGGCTCAGTCAGTTGAGTGTCTGCCTTCGGCCTGGGTCATGATCCCAGGGTCCTGGGTCTGCTTCTCTGTCTCCCTGTACTTCTCCACCCTGCTCATGCTCTCTCTCTCTCTCTCTCTCTCTCTCTCTCAAATAAATACATAATATATATATTTTTTTAAAAATCGTATTTAGGGACGCGTGGGTGGCTCAGTGGGTTAAGCTGCTGCCTTCAGCTCAGGTCATGATCCCAGGGTCCTGGGATCGAGTCCCGCATCGGGCTCCTTGCTCAGCAGGGAACCTGCTTCTCTCACTGCCTCTGCCTGCCTCTCTGCCTGTCTCTCTGCCTGCTTGTGTGTACTCGCTTGCTCTCTCTCTCTCTCTGGCAAATGAATAAAATCTTAAAAAAAATAAAAAATAAATAAAATAAATAAAAATCGTATTTATAAATAAATAAAACTTTAGCAGCATATGTAAGAGGCACTTGAAAGTCTTGTTAATACAGATTTCTTGGTCCCACCCTGCGGGCATTCTGACTTTCCAGGTCCAGGGTGGAGCTGAACATTTGCTTGTCTTCTGAGCTCCCAGGGGATGCTGATGTTGTCTCATCCACTGATGATCACACTTTGAGTAACACTGGTTGAACTAAGGCATTGCCTGCTTTAATATTTCCCATCAATGCCATAATGACTGCCATAGCTCTGTCTCTCAGGAGCTATGCACTCTCAGATTTTGCCTATCATACCACAGTAAAAATTTAAGGTGGGTTAGAGATATGTTTTTCTTTTGCAAAGGAGGATAAAGCTGTGAAAAGTGGGAAAGAAAAAAGAGCAAACCAGGTGCATTCTTAAGAAAAACTATTTCATGAAAGTTGAAGATCTGGAAAATTATTTCATTACATGTGGGTTGGAGGGGGAGGAAGGGATGAGTAAGTGGAGCATAGAGGATGTTTTAGGCAGTGAAACTACCCTATATGATACTGTAATGGGAGATACAAGTCATTATACATCTGTCCGGACACATGGAAGGTACAACACCAAGAGCAAACCCTGATGTAAACTATGCATGTTGAGTGATAATGATGTGCAACAAATGTAACGTTCTGGGGAGGGATGTTGACAATGGCTCTTCAAACAAAACAAAACCCAGAAGCCCTGTCATCAGAAAATAGGAACTGCAACTGGCATGAAACTGCAGTTGACATAACCGAGGAGGAGGTAAAGATGGGGTGCCCATTGTGGGGAGTGGGAGTTAAGGAGTTACCCCAGGAAGCGATGTAGTCATTTTCTGTGCAAATGACAGTCTGATTTCCCAAGCTACACATGAAGAGAAATGCCTCTGAGGTATGACCGCCTGCGGGATGGGCTATCTCCTGACCTCTGGTTCAAGGAATCCTCACTTCCAGTGCTTGGTGGGACTCAATGCCAAGAGCTCAGAGCTTTGCTATTTCCAAAGAACTTTAGTATTTTTTACTCAGTCCTCCCATAATTCAATGTTTGGCACTGGTGCTGCAGAGCTAAACCTCAAAGCAGATCTCAGCCAAGGTGTGGAGTTTGTAACAGGCCTTTACACTTATACGGCAAATTCTTTCTAGCAGCCGAAGCTGCGTAGTGTAAAAGTGATTGTGCTAATGGAAACTGTTGTATGCTTACACGACAATATTTATGACCACCATTTCATAGCAGATTTCCTTTCATTTATTTATTTTTAAAGATTGTATTTATTTGAGAGAGAGACAGAGACACACACAAGCAGAGAGAAGAGGCAGAGGGAGAGGGAGAAGCAGGCTCCCTGCTCCATGTTAGGCACGATCCCAGGACCGGAGCCAAAAGCAGGTGCTTAACCAACTGAGCCACCCAGGCGCCCCTCAGATTTCCTTTTATAATTGTGCTTCACTCAATACTAAGTATTTTTCATGTTTCATTTCTGTAGCTGGGACAGATGGATGGGGGGGGGCAGAAATACACCAGAAGTATGCTGGGTGACTAGGACAATCTACACATGAATAATTGAAAATTATTAGTATCATATTCCTCAGCCTAAGGAGAGCCAGAAGAACTTTTGTTTACTAGTATGTATTAGGTACTTTGCCACTTTATCTGATATAATCCTCCTGACAACCTATGAGATGGAACTTTCGCTATCTGGTTCAGGTTGCCAGATAAACTAGTTTTTGGTATCAGTATGTCTCAAACATTTCATGGATGTATTAATAGTATGAAAAGTATTCACTGGGGGGGGGAGGTGCCTGGGTGGCTGAGTGGGTTAAAGCCTCTGCCTTCAGCTCAGGTCTTGATCTCAGGGTCCTGGGATCGAGCCCCGCATCGGGCTCTCTGCTCAGTGGGGAGACTGCTTCCTCCTCTCTCTCTGCCTGCCTCTCTGCCTACTTATGATCTATGTCTGTCAAATAAATAAATAAAATCTTAAAAAAAAAAAAAAGTATTCATTAGGGCACCTGGGTAGCTCAATTAGTTAAGCAACTGCCTTCAGCTCAGATCATGATCCTGGAGTCCTGGGATCGAGTCCCGCATCAGACTCCCTGCTCAGCCAGGAGTCTGCTTCTCCCTCTGACCTCTCCCCTCTCATGCTCTCTCATTTTCTCTCTCTCTCTCTCTCTCTCTAATAAAAAAAAAATTTTTTTAAGTATTCATTATTCATTTGAAATTCAATTTTAAGTGGCGTTGTTTGTTTTTTGCTAAATCTGACAACTCTACCTGTTTCTTTCATCCCTTATGTTAAAAATGAATTGCTTTTCTTCAAAACACATTGCACTCCTTAAACAGATTGCCTAGGTAATACAGACATAGCTCAGAGATATTGCAGATTCAGTTTCAGACCAGCACAATAAAACATATCACGATAAAGAAATCAAATGAATTTTATGGCATATAGAAGTTAAGTGTATGCTTTACCATAGTCTACTACGTGTACACTAGCATCACACTAAATTTAAGAATAACGTACATATCTTTTTTTTTATAAGGTTTTATTTATCTGTCAGACAGAACACAAGCAGGGGGAGCAGCAGGCAGAGGGAGAAGCAGATTCCCTGCTGAGCAAGGATCCTGATATGGAAGTTGATCCCAGGACTCTGAGACCATGATCTGAGCCAAAGGCAGCTGCTTAACCCACTGAGTCACCCAGGTGTCCACAATGGACATATCTTAATTTAAAAATGCTTTATTGCTTAAAAATGCTAACCATTGTCTGAGCTTTCAGTGAGTGGTAATCTTTTTGCTGGTGGAGGGTCTCACCTTGATGTTCATGGCTGATGGCTGATGAGGGTGGTGGTTGCTAAAGACTGGGGTGGTTGTGGCAATTTCTTTCTTTCTATCTTTATTGCTTTCTTGGCTTTCTTTTTCTTTTTCTCTAGGACCAACATGGGGCTTGAACCCAAGGCCCCAGATCAAGAGTCACATGCTCTACCAACTCTGTCCCCATGGCAATCTCTTAAAAGTAAGAAAACAGTGAAGTCCCCCCCGACCCCTTGATTGACTCTTCCATTCACAAACAATTTCTCTGTAGTGTGTGATGCTGTTCGATAGCATTTCACTAACAGAAGAACTTCTTTCAATATTGGAGTCAATCCTCTCAATTATCAGCTAAGATTATGTAATATTCCAAGTCCTTTGTTGTCATTTCAACAGGAGTAGATTCCATCTCAAGAAACCACTTTCTTTGCTCATCCATAAGAAGCAAGTCCTCATCTGTTCAAGTTTGATCATGTGATTGGAGCAGTTCAGTCACATCTTCAGGCTCTGCTTGACTGTAGTTCTCTTGATGTTTCCACCCTATCTGCGGTTCCTTCTCCATGGAGATCGTGAACTTCTCAAAGTCACCAGTGAGAGCTGGAGTCCCCTTCTTCCAAACTCTGGTTCATGTTGATACTGTGACCTCGTCCCATGAATCACAAATGTTCTTTTTTTTTTTTTTAAGACTTTGTTTTTTTGACAGAGATAAAGCACAAACAGGGCAGAGGCAGGCAGAGGGAGAAGGAGAAGCAAGTTCCCCGCTGAGTACAGAGCCCAGTGCTGCACTGGATCCCGGGACCCTGGGATCAAGCCCCGCACGGGGCTCTGTGTTCAGCAGGGGTCTGCTTAAGGATTCTCTCCGTCTCCTTTTGCCCCTCCCCCTGCTTGCACATGCTTACAGTCTCTCTTTCTCCCCAACAAAATAAATAAATAAGTCTTAAATGGCAAATCCCTTCCAGAAGGTTTTTTATTTGCTTTGCCCAGATCCATCAGAAGAATCATTACCTATATTAGCTATAGCTATGTTGGCCTCACAAAATGTATTTCTTAAATAATAAGACTTGAGGGGCGAATGGGTGGCTCAGCTGGCTAAGCGTGCAACTCTGGAATTTGGCTCAGGTTATGACCTCTGGGTCCTGGGATTAAGCCCCACATCAAGCTCTGTGCTCAACAGGGAGTCTGCTTGAGCTTCTCTTTTGCTCTACCTCTGGCCCTTCTCCCACACATGCTTTCTCTCTAATAAATAAATATTTAAAAAAATAATAATAGTAAGACTTAAAGTAGACTTATTCTTTGATCCATGGCCTACACAATGGATATTGTCTTAGGCATGAAAACAATGTGACTCTCAATGGGCATCTCCATCAGAGCTCTTGGGTGACCAGGTGCAGTGTCAATGAGCAGTCATATTTGAAAGGAATCTTTTCTTCTAAGCAGTAGGTCTCAACAGTGGGTTTAACATACTCAGTAAGCCATGTTGTAAACAGATGCGCTGTCATCCAGGCTTTGCTATTCTAAATTAGAGAGCACAGGCAGATTGCTGCTCTAAATTAGAGAGCACAGGCAGGGTAGACTTAGCATAACTCTTGAGGGCCCTAGGATTTTCAGATGGTGAATGAGCATTGGCTTCAGCTTACTCACCAGCTGCATTAGCCCCTAGAAAAGAGTCAGCCTGTCCTCTGAAACTTTGAAGCCAGGCACTGACTTCTCCTTTCCAGCCATGAAAGTCCTAGATGACACCTTCTTTCAATAGAAGGCTGTCTGGGGGCCCCTGGGTGGCTCAGTCAGTTAAGCATCTGCCTTCGGCCCAGGTCATGATCCCAGGGTCCTGGGATCGAGCCCTATATGGGCTTCCTGCTTGGCAGGGAGCCTGCTTCTCCCTCTCCAGCTCCCCTGTGTTTGTGTTCCCTCTCTCGCTATCTCTCTGTCATAAATAAATAAAAGTCTTGTAAAAAAAAAAAAATAGAGGGCTGTCTGCATATATTGAATATCTGTCATTGAGTGTGGCCACCTTCTTTAATGATCTGAGCTAGATCTTCTGGAAACTTCTTGTAGCTTCTCCATCAGCATTTGCTGGTTCACCTTGTACTTTGATGTTATGGAGATGGCTTCTTTCCTTGAAACCCATGAACGAACATCCACTAGCTTCAAACTTTTCTCCTGCTACTCCTCACCTCTCACAGCCTTCCTAGAATTAAAGAGACTTAGGCCCTGGTCTATATTAGGCTGTGGCTCAAGGGAATTGTTGTAGCTGGTTTGATTTTCTAATCAGATCACTAAAACTTTTTCTGTGTCAGCCATGAGGATTTTGCATTTCTTTATCATTACCATGTTCACTGGAATAACACTTTCCACTTTCTTCAAGAACTTTGCCTTTGTATTTACAACTTGGTTAACTGATGCAAGAGGCCTATCTCAGCTTTCAACATGCCTTCCGCACTAAGCTAAATCATTTCTAGCTTTGATTTAAAGTGAGAGACTTATAACTCTTCCTTTCACTTTAACACTTGAGACTATCATAGGGTTTCATTCATTCATAATTTCAATATTGCTGTGTCTCAAGAAGTAGGGAGACCCAAGGGGAGGGAGAGAGGGGAATGGCCAACCAGTGGAGCAGTCAGGACACACACAACATTTATCCATTAAGTTCATCAACTCACATGGGCACATTTGGGAGCACCCCAAAACAATTACAATAGTAACATCAAAGATCACTGATCATAGGTCGCCATAACAAATATAATAATAGTGAAAAATTTTGAAATATTGTGAGAATCACCAAATGTGACAGAAACCAAGTGAGAAAATGCTGTTAGAAGAACATCGCTGGTAGACTTGCTCAACACAGGGTTGCCACAAACCTTAAATTTATACAAAATGCAGTATCTGCAAAGCACAGGAAAGCAGAGTGCAATAAAACAAGGTATGCCTGTAATTTTGTCTCACTGGTGACCGGATCGTAAGAAGAGCCAAAAGTAGAGGCAAAAGGTTGCAATGTTTTGGATAAATTTTATAGGAATCTACTGAAGGCACTGTAGGAAATCCCAGAAATTTAACTTCTATTATTCCCAGATTTTTCTGAATCTCAAATCCTCAATCCTAATTTCAGTGAAGAATGATTTATTTCTCTTTACCTATCAACCTTATGAATAGACATGTTGGTGAAATCTTACAATTACAATTGTAAAACTTTTAAACGGGAAGAGACCTTAGAGATTGTCTAATTTTTTGAGTTTCCAGAACGTGACTCTGACTCATAAGCAAGAACCATTTCTCCAGGATTTTGCAGATGGAGATTCCCCTAGCTACTGCCAGGGGGTGTCATCGTACCTCATCTTTCCCCTTTTCTTGCCTAGGACCCCTCCCACACACCTCTCCCTGTCTGAGTACCCAACATTCCAAATAGTTTTTGTCCTTAGCTTATGAAGTGTTATCTATGGCTCCAAAGTGGCGGTGATAAAAGCCAAGCAGGAGAAAGAAAGTGATATGGAACAATTAGAGATGAAAATAAACATGCCCCGGACATGGGGAAATTGAAAGTGTGGCGTGCCTGAGGAAGAATAGCTCTTTCCAACATGGGAGAGAGAGATAGGGAGAGGTCAATCTGCACAGGCTCCTTGTAGAGGATAAATGAGAGGTTATTCTTCCCAAACCAATAGAATTCAAGGTCATGAATGCTACAGGGGAGTAAATGCCAAGTTAGTCAGCACCTGATCTTCTAATGAATATGTAATATTGCCTTTGTTCTAGAGAAACAAACTGAGATTAGCTGAAATTTTTTCTAGAAGACTTTCTTCTACAAGGAGGGCCACCAGCTCTCAGAAAGGCTCTTCTCCATGATCTGCTAACACATATCTAGAAGCTTACCAGTGGCTTTAAGTCATAAAAATATATGTCTATAAATAAAAATCTTTAAAAAAAAGGGGGGGGGCGCCTGGGTGGCTCAGTGGTTAAAGCCTCTGCCTTCGGCTCGGGTCATGATCCCAGGGTCCTGGGATCTAGCCTCACATCGGGCTCTCTGCTCAGCGGGGAGCCTGCCTCCTCCTCCTCTCTCTCTCTGCCTGCCTTTCTGCCTACTTGTGATCTGTCTGTCAAATAAATAAAAATCTTAAAAAAAAAAAAAAAAAATATATATATATATATATATATATATATATATATATATATGTCTATGGGTACACAGAGAATTGTCCCAAAGACTCAATATATAATAGTTGATCAGTAAATGTTGATTGAATGAATACCCCCAGGTCAGGTTCTTTTGTTGTTGTTGTTGTTGTTTTTTAAGATCTTATTTATTTATCTGACAGAGAGAGACAGCCAGAGAGGGAACACAAGCAGGGGGAGTGGGAGACGGAGAAGCAGGCTTCCTGCTGAGCAGGGAGCCTGATGTGGGGCTCGATCCCAGGACCCTAGGACCATGACCTGAGCTGAAAGCAGAGGCTTTAACCCACTGAGCCACCCAGGTGCCCCAAGTGGTTCTGTTATTTTCCCTGCTTTGTCATAACTATGTCTATATCTTATTTTGCCATCTGAAGTTTAAGAAAAAACAAATCAAACAAGAAATCATAAGACTTGCCTCTCAAGGAAATTTACTTGAAAACAAAGGTTTGCCTGAGGTTTATGTTTTAAGCCCTTTCCATAGCTGGTGTTCTGAGCTCACCTGCCAGGATCTCAGGTCAAGTCATTGTCATCTGAAAGCCCTTGAAGAGTTTTAGTAATCTTCGTCCATAATCTTTCTAAATTTCATGCTCATGTTATTAATGTGCTAAACCTGCTAGCTCTCTGTGGTACTCAGAATAAAGTCCAAACTCCTTAACCTAGCATATTAGGCCGTTTGTGATTATGATCCCTTCTTGCTTCCCAGCCTCTTCTCGTCCCTTGCCCCTCTACACTTCTTGCAGAAATTTTTTGCAGGATCACAAATATACCATACTCTGTCCTTCAAGCTCCTTCTCACATTGTACCCTCAACCCAGAACACTATTTTCTCTTCTCTCCCTCCCTCCTATATTGGTGGGGCAACAAGCAGCAAGCCTTCAGGTCTTTCTCAACTTACCTTCTCAAAGAGGAAGCCATCCCGGACACTGCCACACCCCTCCTTCTGCCAGAATTTTGTATCTGTCCCCCACGTCCCCTCTGCGAGACCGGAAGTCACGCACTGCTGGGGTGCGGGGAGAGGAGTCGCATAAACTCCGATAGGCCTGGTAATCTGGGGGGTGCAGACAATCTGTGGAGTCTTCTGTGGGGTCACTATGGGAGTTTATGAGTCTCCTACGTCTCCCTATGCTTCTGTCTCTCATAAGACTGCTAATTCTGCAGTGATATGGCCCATTGCCATTCTGCCCCACATAACTGCTCCTTTATAATTCTAGGCCCTGTACTGAGTGCTGGGAGACAACAAAGGGAAACTAAAGAAATTAATATGTGCATTCAACTTTATTTTTTTTTTAAGATTTTATTTACTTATTTGATAGAGAGAGATCACAAGCAGGCAGAGAGAGAGAGAGAGGAGGAAGCAGGCTCCCCACTGAACAGAAAGCCCGATGCGGGGCTCGATCCCAGAACTCTAGAATCATGGCCTGAGTCGAAGGTAGAGGCTTTAACCCACTGAGCCACCCAGGCGCCCCTGCATTCAACTTTAATACATAACAAGGTCATAGATAGTTCTATAATAGAACTGTTAAAAAAAAAAAAAAAAAGGTACAGTTATGTTAATTATGCTCCGGAGAGCATAATTAATTGTTTCTGAGCTTTGGAAAGAGCACAAGTGGAGGGACATTTGAGCTGGGCCTTAACAGTATGGCAATTGGCAGAAACACTAAATAACCATATTTCAAAGAGAGAAAATGTAACACCAAGAGTACAGAGATGGGATGCCCGACTCTTGACTTTGACTCAGGACATGATCTCCAGATCCTGGGATCGAGCCTCGCATGAGACTCCCCACTTGGCAGGAGTCTCTTCTCCCTCTCCTTCTGCCTCTCCCCGCCCCAATAAAAAAATAAATAAACTTAAAAAAAAATAGTACAGAGGAAGTCTGTGTGACCAGATTAAGGAGTGAATGGGGAGTGTGGAAATCAAGGTCAGTTGTGTAAGGTTTTGAGTGCTTAGCGCATTCATCAATAAGAATTTTGCACTGCAGGCAACAATCATTGAAGAATTTTGAGCACAGGAGTGATATAATTAGTTCAGTGTTTAGAAATACTTTTCACTATATTTACTACAAAACAAAGCATACTTCTTTTTTTTTCCCTTCTTCACTTATTCCAGAGAAGTATATGTCAGATAAAGTGCTGAAAGTTCTTTATAATCCCAGTCACTAGAATTAATCATTTGGTTTAATGCTCCATATTTTTCCTGTGCATGTGTATATGTGTGCAGTGTATTTATATATGACTCATTCATTCATAACAATGAGATCATTCTAACCTTACTTTGCCTTTCTTGAAGTAATAGTATCTTCTTTTTTTTTTTTAAGATTTTCTTTGAGAGAGGGGTGCCTGGGTGGCTCAGTGGGTTAAGCCTCTGCCTTCGGCTCAGGTCATGATCCCAGCGTCCTGGGATCGAGCCCCACATCGGGTTCTCTGCTTCCTCCTCTCTCTGCCTGCCTCCCTGCCTGCTTGTGATCTCTCTCTGTCAAATAAGTAAATAAAATCTTAAAAAAAAAAAAAAAAAGATTTTCTTTGAGAGAGAGAGAGGACACTCCCACATGTACGAGCAGGCATTAAGGGGGCGGGAAGAAGCAGACACCCCTCTGAGCAAGGAGCCAGACCTAGGGATGGATGTGGGGCTCCACATGGGGCTCTATCCCAGGACCGTGAGATCATGACCTGAGCCGAAGGCAGACATTTAACTGACTGAGCCACCCAGGCGCCCCCATAGTGAGTATCTTCTATGAGGAGGCAGATTGCCGCATACACAGTATCAACTACAACAAAAACACGAGCCATATGTGAATATACTCTACTTCACTAATAAGAATCAGCATAGAAATGATATCCTATTTTTACCTATAAGATTGGACAAAGTTAAAAGAGTGATCCAGGGGAGTCTGGGTCACTCAGTCAGTTGTGTCCACCTCCTAATTTTTGGGTCAGGCCATGATCTCAGGATCATGAGACTGGGCCTCATGTGGCACCTGGCTCTGTGGGGAGCCTGCTTAAGATTCTCTTTCTCTCTGTCTGTCCCTCCCCATGCCTTGTGTGTGTACTAGCTCTCTCTCAGGAAAAAAAAAAAAAAAAAGAACAGTATTTAGTTTTGGTGGAGATATAAGCCACACTACACATTTGGTGGGAATAAAAATTAGTACTTTAAGAAAGGGAAATCTACCAATTCTTTTCAAATTTAAAATATATCTACCTGTGAAGTAGCAATTTCAGGGGAGCCTGGGTGGCTCAGTTGGTTAAGTGTCTGCCTTTAGCTCAGGTCATGATCCCAGCTCCCTGAGATCAACTCTGGCATCAGGCTCCAGGGATCCTGCTTCTTCCTCTGCCTCTCTCTTTGTCTCTTTGTCTATCATGAATAAATAAATAAATAAAAACAAAAATAAATTTTAAAAAATCTTTGAAGTAGCAAGTTCGTATCTATAAATTTTTCCGACAGAATTATCTCAGAAGTTCACAAGGATAAATGCATAAAGATGTTTATTGTAGCATTATTTGCAATACCAATGCATCCTAAGTGAACAGTAAATTATGTACCCACTACCATATTATGGGCCATTGTGTAGCATATGGAAATGTGGTGATATAAAAGAATGTTCATGATACAATGTTGAGTGAAAAAATATCAGAATGGTAAAATGATATATGTATTTACATAAGACCATTTTTGAAGTTGTACATATATACAGAGAGCATATGTATGTATTCATTTGTAATGTGTGTACATATATGTGTGTTCATGTATTATGTTTATATACCCCCAAAGTTTAACCAGTTAATCTTGAAATTGAATAGGAATGTAGTGCATATCTTTAACTTTTAACTTTTTTTTTAAGATTATATTTCTTTATTTGACAGAGAGAGATCACAAGTAGGTAGAGAGAGAGTGGAGGAAGCAGGCTCCCCACCAAGCACAGAGCCTGATGCGGGGCTCGATCCCAGGACCCTGAGATCATGACCTGAGCCGAAGGCAGAGGCTTAACCTGCTGAGCCACCCAGGCGCCCATCTTTTTACTTTATATATTTATGTACTTCTTCCCTTTTTTTTTTTTACAGTGAATATATATTATTTTTAAAATACACAGTGAAGAAAGGCATGTGGCTGTCTCAGTCAGTAGAGCATGAGGCTCTTGATCTCGGGGTTGTGAGTTCGAGCCCCACATTGGGCGAAGAGCTTACTTGAAAAAAAAGAGTAAAATAGACAGTGAATAAACATATACTCAGACATGTTTTGAAGTCAATATATATAGTTATATTTTATTCTTTTTAAGAATGACATTGTATTTTATTGATAGCTATACCATTTATTCATTCTCCAGTTACTGAGAGCCCACTCTACAGCAGATATCAAGCTGGGGATTGAAGGAAGCAACAAGCACTTAAAACAGAAATTAGCAGAGAAGGATCTTCTTTAGGAAGATTGAGCAGGGAAGGCCTTTCTTAGTAGTGACAATGAAGCTGGGACCTAAAAGAATATGATAGCTTTGGAAGAAAAGAGCATTCTTGGCAGAGGGAACATATTTACAGGGCCCTAACCAACAGAGCTTAGATATTTCCTGGGAAATTGAAAAAAATATCAATGTTGTAACTGCTAAGTCAGGGGGAGTAATAGTGCAAGGTGAGATAATAGACAACATTTTTTAAAAAACAAATTTCCTTAGACATTGGTCTTGTGTCCAGACTTTTCCTTTAACTCCATGCTACAGTGATCATCTTTGTACTTGAATCTGTATATACTGTGGCAGTATTTTATAGGATCCCTGCACAGCAGAAATCATGGATCAAAACATATGAATATTCAAATTTTGGTAGATATGGTTAAGCTGCTATCTAAAAAGGTTTATAAATTTTACATTTATTCCAAGTGTCTATTTTCTAAAACTTGAGCCAGGCTTCAGTATTGTCAGTCGTCATAATTTTTACCAATCCCTACAGGGGACATAAAATAAACAAAAACAAAACACTTTTCATTTTCATTTGTTTTGTTACTATATTTGGATGTCTTTTTGTTTTGGCCATTACTGATTTTTCCCATTCAAAAGCTAGTTCCTTTGCCTATTATTGTCTTTTGTTGTTTCCTTTTTTTTAATTGCTCTGAAAGATCTCTTTGTATATTACGAAAATCAAGCCTTTGTCCTTTGAATTGCATACTTCCGCCAACTTTTTTTAATTGGGTGGTGTTTTATAACAATAGAAAGTGTTAACTTTATGTGGTCATATTTGTAAGGTTTATCCTTTATAATTTGCATGTTACATGTTTTGCTTAGAACAGATTTGTTTGTTTTTTTTTTTTAAGATTTTATTTATTTATTTATTTGACAGACAGAGATCACAAGTAGGCAGAGAGAGAGGAAGAAGCAGGCTCCCAGCTGAGAAGAGAGCCCAATGCGGGGCTCGATCCCAGGACCCTGGGATCATGACCTGAGCTGAAGGCGGAGGCTTTAACCCACTGAGCCACCCAGGCGCCCCCAGATTTATATTTTAAAAAGCAACTATAGGCGCACCTGGGTGGCTCAGTGTGTCAAGTGGCTGACTCATGATCTCAGGGTCATGGGATCAAGCCCTGAATCGGGCTCTGCGCTTGGCTCAGTCTGCTTGTCCCTCTCCCTCTGCTCCTTGCCCTACCCCCCAAGCTTACTGGCTCTCAAATAAATAAATAATAAATAAATAAACAAAATCTTTTTTAAAAGGCAACTATAGTGTTGTGAGGTTTATAATTATGCCTGGGGAAATTGAAGAAAATGAGACAAGTTAGTATTGACTGCAAATTAAGGCAGTGACTATGAGCATGAGGAAGAGAGCTCACCTACTTAAAGTGTTCAATCCAAGGGTTTTCAGTACATTCGCAGAGATTTGCAACCATGAATCAGTTTTTATCACCCCAGAATTAGCCCCATGATCATTAGCAGTCTTTCTGCATTCCTCCTTAACCTCTCCCAGCCCTTGGCAACTGCTAAACTACTTTCTGTCCCTATGGGTTTGCCTATTATGGACATTTCATGAAGGGAATCATAAAATACATAACCTTTTGTGACTGGCCTCTTTTACTTAGCATGATGTTTCAAGGCTCAATCCATATTTTAATATGTACTTGATTCCTTTCTATGAATAAATAATATTTAGTTATATGATGATTATATGGCATTTATTTACCCATTGATCACTAAATGAACATTTGGGTTTCTTCCATTTTTTTAAATTTTTTAAAATCTTTTAAAGATTTTTATTTACTTATTTGACAGACAGAGATCACAAGTAGGCAGAGAGCCAGGCATACAGAGAGGGGGAAGCAGGCTCCCCACCAAGCAGAGAGTCCGATGCGGGGCTTGATCCTAGGACCTTGGGATCATGACCCAAGCCAAATGCAGAGGCTTTAACCCACTGAGCCATCCAGGCACCCTGGGTTTCTTCCATTTTTGACTATAATGAATAATGATGTTATGAACATTCTTATCCATTTTTTTTGAAGATTTTATTTATTTAACAGAGAAAGAAAGATCACAAGTAGGCAGAGAGAGGGGGGAAGCAGGCTCCCTATTGAGTAGAGAGCCCGATGCAGGGCTCGATCCTAGGACCCTAAGATCATGACCTGAGCCGAAGGCAGAGGCTTAACCCACTGAGCCACCCAGGCGCCCCTCTTATCCATGTTTTTATGTGGAGATAGGTTTTCAATTCCCTTACACGTACATTGGAGTGAAATTGCCAGGTCATGTAGTAACTCTGTATTTAACTATTTTCCAAAGCACCACACCATTTTACATACCCAGTATTTGTGTACTTGTGAAGGTTCTCATTTATCCATATCCTTGGAACAACAATTGTTATTTTGTCTTTTTTATTATAGCTATTTTGGTGTTTGTAAATTGGAATCTCAATATGAATTCAATTTGCATTTCCTCAAAGACTAAAGATGTTCTTTGCTTATTGGCCATTTGTGTATCTTCTTTGGAGACATGTATGTCCAAGTCCTCTGCCCATTTTTATTGGATTATCTTTTTGTTAAGTTATAATTTTTTTTTTCCTTTGGTGATCTCTATGCCCAATGTAGGGCTCAAACTCACAACCCCAAGATCACAAGTCACATGCTCTACTGACTGAGCCAGCCAGGTGCCCCAAGTTGTAAATTCTGTTGTTTGTTTGTTTTTTAATTAGGCTCCATGCCCAACATGGGGCTTTGAACTCACAAACCTGAGCTGAGGTCAAGGGTCAGACACTCAACCAACTGAGCCACCCAGCTGCCCCCCAAGTTGTAAATTCTTATGTATTCTAGATACATTCCTTATCAGATATATGAGTTATATTTTCTCGCACTATATGGGTTGTTCTTTTGCTTTCTTGATGGTACTCTTTGAAACACAAAAGTTTTATGTTGACGGAGTCCAATTTCTCTCATTTTTCTTTCCTTACTTGTACTTTTGATATTATATCACAAAAAGCTTCATCTGACCCAGGTCAAAAAGGTCTACATTTAGATCTGTGAACGATTTTGAGTTAATTTTTATAGTATGAGGAAGAGGAAGAGGTCCAACTTCATTCTTATGTTCATGGATATCCAGTTATAAACAGTACTGTTTTCAAAATAAAATTTGATCTTTTCAATAACTAGTTCAATATTAAGGGACATTTTCTGAAAGCAGTTTTGAAAGTACTCGATGGCTTAAAAATGAAGGAGATAGAAGCATCAGAAATTTTAGTTCAGGAACTAGATAATTACTAATGCCATTAACCCAAGTGGGGAAATTAGGGGAGAAAAAGCACAAGCAGATTTGGAAGATCAGTTTTGAGCATGTTGAGCTCGAGGTACTTATAGGATATCCAGGTGGAGATTCATAGCAGGCAATTATAAATTTGGTCTGGAATTCAAAAGTGTGTTTGTTGAGTGGCTCAGTGGGTTTAGCATCTGCCTTCAGCTCAGGTCATGATCCCGAAATCTCAGGATCAAGTAGCCCAGCATGGGGCTCCCTGCACAGTGGGGAGTCTGCTTCTCCCTCTGACCCTCCCCTCACATGTGTTCTTTCTCTCTCTCAAATAAATAAATAAAATCTTAAAAAAGAATAGAGTGAAAACCCAATATTGAAGTCTCTTCTGTGAGAGAGGTTGAGAACACGAGAAGCTGTTTAAAGATGAACTTGATGTTTAAGAGTCATTGAGGAGGAAGAAGTAAGGGGGGAAAAGTAGAACTAAGAATTAGAAAAAGTTGAGGACTACCTAGAAAATGGTGTGGGAACTGAGAGAGTTTGGGGGGCTCACTCACAATTTAAATGATGAAAATAGGTTCCATTGGGCAATAGCTAAGAAGGTCACTGGTTTTACAATTAGGTTATTCAATGTCTTTTGCAACCGGACCTTCAGTAGAGAGGCTGCAGTGGAATGTGGGGAAGAGTGCTTGAACCTTCAAACAAAAACACTTTTTCTATGAAAATTATTGCTAAAGACTGTACCTGCCCTCTTGGGAGCCTCAAGGAAGGAGCACAAGAAGGACAGAGTGCTTTTCATTTCCTTAATTCTGTCTCTCCACTCCAACTTAATACAACTGAGATAAGCCTGGAATGTTGTAGCAAGATTTTCCAAAGACTAGGAGATTAAAGAAGAGAAAAAAATATAAAAGTTATAATTAATAGATATTTGTCTTTCAGTGAAGTGGTTCACAGAAGACCTATCTTGCCAAGAAGCTCTTGGCCTAGCTCCATTTATCAGAGGCCAACCTTGTACTTCTTAGGAGGGTCCTCAAACACATCAAACTGAAAGTCTAAGGGAACAAAGTCTGATTTCCTTATACATATGTGTAAGAGTTCTGGTTTCCTTTGTATGGACCTCTTTTCTCCAGATGAAAGAATGTCTCCCTTTTTTGAGGGAAACCATACCTTCTCAGAAGCTTGTAGCCATAGGCATAGGTGATAGCCTTATTTCATAAAATAAATAAAATTCTAGTCATACAAAAGATATTGCTAGTGGCAAGTCTGTAATTTCATATAGAGGTCTGAATTTCTGTGCAGACCATTAGCTATTCTGGAATATGTTGATGCTGAATAGGAAGGAAAGAAATAGAAGCAGGGAGTATAAATCGCTCTTTGGGAGAATTCAAAGGTGAAGAGTACCTTGACAGAATACTTCAGAGAAGTTGAGGTATGGGAGGAATGAGAGTATTTCAGGTTGGAGATACTTTAGGATTTCATTGGCAGCAGGAAAGGATAAGCAGAAAGTGAGAGATGGGAATAATAGATGGAACAGTGTCCTGGACCATTGATAGGATAAGATATGGAAAATAAAAATTTCTAAAACCGGCAGGGTTTTGAATGAATGGAATAAGGGTGAGGTGAGGGTAAGGAATGAAAATTAACAAAATCCGTTTTCTAAAAAAGCATGGGGTCTGGTCATTTGGGTAAATGGGGCAAACAGAGATGAGATTGGAGTCTGAAAAGGCTCGCAAAGGGTTATTTCTCTGAATGAAGTGTTTTCTCTGTACCTTAAAATCCTGAGCAAGAATACTCCTGTAGAGAGAAGTCATTTCCTGTACTTAACCCTCTGCGCATAACTACTTGGTCGTCTGAATCTTTTCTCTGTCCCTCTATTATATTAATTTCATTTCTGCCACAGGGCCTGCCTGGAGATGTCTTCTTCAAATGCCAGGTTCCTGAGTCTCTTGCCCGGAGTCATATCTCACCCACCTGAAAACCCCTCAGGATTGGTTTAGGCTTCTTTGATACTATTCCCAGGATGCTGAAAAGAATGAACAGAACTATAAAGAGGATTGCTACTGTTGTAAATACATAGTCCTCGGGGCACTGGGTGGCTCAGTTGGTTAAGCATCCAACTCTTGATTTCGGCTCAGGTTGTGATATTGTGGTCATGGGATGAAGCCCCACATCAGGTTCTGTGCTCCGTGCAGAGTCCACTTGAGATTCTCTGGCTCTCTCTCACTCCCCCATTGCTCGCATTCTGTCTTTCTCGCAAAATAAATAAATAAAATCATTTAAAAAAATTTTTTTTAATTTTTTTAAAAGGGGTGCCTGGGTGGCTCAGTCAGTTGGGCATCTGCCTTAGGCTCGGGTCATGGTCCTAGAGTCCCAGGATTGAGCCCTGCATTGGACTCCCTGCTCAGTGGGGAGCCTGCTGCTCCCCCTGCCCCTTACCCTACTCATGCTCTCTCTGTCTCACTCTTGCTTTTCCCTTCTCTCTTAAATAAATAAATAAATAAAATCTTTTAAAAATTCTTAAAATAAATAATAAAATAGTAAAAAAATAAATTCATAGTCATCAGTCTCACTGAGTTATAATGCTCAGCAATCTGTAATTATCCAGTCCAATTTCCTACAAAATGTAAGAAATTAATTCAGTTCATCTATATAATTATTTGATTATCCATTTATTCAACAAATATTAATTGAGCATCTAGTATGTATCTAGTTCCTTCTAGACATTAAGAGTATGGGTCAAATAATGTTGATAGACAAGGTTCCTGTTGAAATGGGGACAGACAATAACCAAAGAATTTCAGATAATGATAAGAGCTATGAGAAAAATTAGAACAGGGAGGTATGATAAATGATGGGTGGGTAGAAGGGCAACATAGCCTACTGGAAGAAGGCCTCTCTGAATAGCAGGCTTTGAGCTCAGACCTGAATAACAAGAAGGAATCTGGGCATTTGAAGACATTTCCAGGCAGGCCCTGCAGCAGAAATGAAATTAATATAATAGAAGGAGAGAAAAAGACCTGATGTGGCTGGAGCTTAGTGAATCTGGGGAATAGTGGTAGAAATAGGGCAGGAAAAAGGGAGTCATAGGGGCCAGATATAGTTCTGATACCTTTGTGAAGAATGAATTATAGAATAAGAATGAATCATTAAGACTTATTAAAAGACTCATTGCTAGAGTGCCCAGCTGGCTCAGTCAGTAAAGCATGTGACTCTTGATCTCGGGGTTGTGAGTTCGAGCCCCATGTTGGGTGAAGAGATCACTTTAAAAAAGTAAATAAGGGGTGCCTGGGTGGCTCAGTGTGTTAAGCCTCTGCCTTCAGCTCAGGTCATGATCTCAGTGTCCTGGGATCAAGCTCCGCATCGGGCTCTCTGCTCAGCAGGGTTCCTGTTTCCCCCTCTCTCTCTGCCTGCCTCTCTGCCTGCTTGTGATCTCTCTCTCTGTCTCAAACAAATAAATAAAAATCTAGGGGTGCCTGGGTGGCTCAGTGGGTTAAAGCCTCCATCTTTGGTTCAGGTCATGATCCCAGGGTCCTGGGATGGAGCCCCACATTGGGCTCTCTGCTCTGCGGGGAGCCTGCTTCCTCCTTTCTCTCTGCCTGCCTCTGCCTACTTGTGATCTCTGTCTGTCAAATAAGTAAGTAAAATCTTTAAAAAATAAATAAAATCTAAAAAATAAAATAAAAAAGTAAAATCTTTATAAAAAGAGAGACTTATTGCAATAGATGAAGTGACAAATTATGATGGTTTTGACAAGGGTGGGGCAATAGAGAGTGGAAGAAATCTGGGTATATTTTGGAGGTAAAGCTGACAATACTTGTTATTGTGTTAAATGTGGAAGGTATAGGAAAGAGAGAATCCCTGAAGAGCTCTTAGCATGTTGGCTTTTGCAAAAGGGTGAATAGTGATAATGTTTACGAAGATGGAGAAGACTTTGTGTGAGATGCCTTTTACCCACTGAAGGAGAGAGAGCAGGCAGGCAATGGATTTGTGACTCTGGAAATCAGGTCAGCAGTGGAAAACTTATTACCTTACAAGGCAGCCCTTTATATTTTGGATAGCTTTAATTACTAGAAACTTCTTTCCATGACATTGAGATTATTAAAAATGTAATAGAAGTGTGATTCCTACTTCCATTTGGGATTACTGAAAAATAGATATTTTGGGAAGCATAACAAATATTTGAAGAAAGTTATCATGTTGTCCCCCATCCTCTTATTCTCTAAGCTAAATAATCCTAGTTCCCTCAGCTGCTCTTGACTACCTTTTTTTTTTTAAGATTTTATTTATTTATTTGACAGAGAGAGAAAGATCACAAGTAGGCAGAGCAGCAGGCAGAGAGGGAGGGGGAAGCAGGCTTACTGGTGAGCAGAGAGCCCGATGCGGGGCTCGACCCCAGAACCCTGAGATCATGACCTGAGCCGAAGGCAGAGGCTTAACCCACTGAGCCACCCAGGCGCCCTTGCTCTTCATTACCTTGTTTCAAGATATTTCAGCCTCCTAGTCATATCTTTTGGAGAGTAGGGTGCCAAGGACTAAAGCGATATAGATAATATAGCCCAAGCATAGGACTAATATCCTTCTGATTTGTTATTCGTTCAAAAATATGTTTGTTCGGGACACCTGGATGGCTCAGTTGGTTAAGCAGCTGCCTTTGGTTCAGGTCATGATCCCAGCGTCCTGGGATGGAGTCCCACATCAGGCTCCTTGCTCAGCAGGGAGCCTGCTTCTCCCTCTGACTCTGCCTGCCACTCTGTCTGCCTGTGCTCGCTCTCTCGCTCTCTCTCTCTGACAAAAAAAAAAAATATGTTTGTTCACTTTTTTTAAAAAAGATGTCATTATTAGAGAGAGACAGAAAGTGGGAATGGGGGGCGGTGGGCAGAGGGAGAGGGAAAAGCAGACGCCCCGCTGAGCAGGAAGCCCACGGTGAAGCTGTATCCCGGGACTCCAAGATCATGACCTGAGCCAAAGGCAGAGGCTTAACCCACTGAGCCACCCAGGTGCCCCTATGTTTGTTCACTTTTTATAATTTGTCAGTTTCCTTTCTTGATGTCATTAGTGTGTTAGGACTCCCACATGTGACATTGGACAGCTCTTCTAATTTTCTTCTAATATAGTGTTGCTGATTTGGAAATCAGATAACAAATTTATGCTCTGTAAGAATTTTTAACATTTTGTATTGTATGTTGGGAATATTTTATAGTAATTTAGAAAGAGAGATAGAGCATGGTTTCTGAGAGGGACCATCAGAGCTCTCCTATGAAGAAGGCTTGGCACTCTCGCGAAAAAATCTTTTTTCCTTTGTAACTTACATTCAAAATAAGTTAGTTTGGGATGCCTGGGTGGCTCAGATGGTTAAGCATCTGCCTTGGGCTCTGGTCATGATCCCAAGGACCTGGGATCAAGTCCCCATCAGGCTCCTTGCTCAGTGGGGAGCCTGCTTCTCTCTCTCTCTGCCTGCCATTCCCCCTGCTTTGCGCTGGCCCACACACGCTCTCTATCTCTCTGATAGATAGATAGATAAAATCTTTTTTTTAAGATTTTATTTATTTATTTGACAGAGAGAGAGACAGCGAAAGAGAGAACACAAGCAGTAGGAGAGAGAGAAGCAGGCTTCCCGCTGAGCAGGGAGCCTGATGAGGGGCTCGATCCCAGGACCCTGGGATCATGACCTGAGCCGAAGGCAGATTGCTTAACGACTGAGCCACCCAGGTGCCCCAATAAATGAAATCTTTAAAAACAAAAACAAAAGAAGTCAGTTTCCCAAATAGTTGAGTTCCAGATAGGTGAGGTATTGCACTCTTTTACCCAAGGGTTTCCTAAGGGAATGCTTCTCACTCAGCAGTGATGTTGCTCCCCAGGGACATTTGGCATTTTCTGCAGACGTATTTGGTTGCTGTGACTGTGGCAAAGAGAATGCTACTGGCATCTAGTGGGTGGAGAACATCTTACAAGACACGGGATTAGCCCCAGTAACAAAGAATTATCTGGCCCAGAATAGTATCTAGATTTTAAAACCCTGCTCTGTGGTATTTTGCTGCTTTTGAGGGGTGAGGGGGGCCTAACCTTTTGAAAAAAAGCTTAGTGAAACCTTAGGTGAAAAACTGACACGATGTAAACTTAATGAGTTAATTCTGCATCCAATTAATCCCCCCTCTTTCCTTTTATTGCATGCCAACCATCTGTTAGTAATCTTTCCAGAATTTAATGGGAAATTAATGAACCACTACTTATTCTCACTTAGAAAAATTTTCATAGCTCCCAGGTTTTTTGTTTGTTTGTTTTGCTTTGCTTTTTGAGTTTACTTATTTGTCTTTTTAGTAATCTCTGCACTCAGTGTGGAGCTCAAACTCAGGACCCCAAGACCAAGAGTGGTATCCTCTTCCAAGTGATCCAGCCAGGCGCCCCTACAATCTTTTGTCTCCCAATCTCCATAATTTTTAGAATATTTACAATTGTAATAAAAAAATATTAACTAGTGTTCAATGATCAAATTTGGGCATTTTTATATGCTTTTTATCTAGAGGAAAATTATACTCTCCCCTTTCTCATTGCCCTTCCTGGCCTTTAGTTTCTCTTCTCCATATTTCATTTATTTTTTTCCAGTAGAAAGGTCATGTTTGAGGCACCGGGGTGGCTCAGTTGTTAAGCCTCTGCCTTTGGCTTGGGTCATGATGCCAGGGTCCTGGGATCGAGCCCTGCATCTGGCTCCCTGCTTTGCGGGGGGCCTGCTTCTCCCTCTCCCACTTCCCCTGATTGTGTTCCCTCTCTTACTGTGTCTTTCTCTGTCAAATAAAATAAAATCTTTTTTTTAAAAAAAAGGTCATGTTTCTTGAAAAGGGGATAATCCTACTTTTCTTCCACCATCTCTCTTTTTTTTTTTAAAGATTTTATTTATTCATTTGACAGAGATCACAAGTAGGCAGAGGCAGGCAGAGAGAGAGGAAGGGAAGCAGGCTCCCTGCTGAGCAGAGAGCCCAATTCAGGGCTCCATCCCAGGACCCTGGGATCATGACCCGAGCCGAAGGCAGAGGCTTTAACCCACTGAGCCACCCAGGTGCCCCCCATCATTTCTTAATATTAGATAAATACGATACAACTTCAACCGAAGGCTTTGTTCTCCTTATCTTTCAGGGGCTCTTGTGAGGCATGCAGCTATGTTGGAATGCGGCTATCCTCATAAAACCCTCTAGTGTGTTACTAGTGAGACAGGCAGGGGCAGAAGTCCCTGTCCTGTCACTGTTTGCACTTAGAGGTAGAGGTGTGGGAGACAAAAGAATGCTGTTCACTCACGTCCTCCACGGTGTGAACGTGCCGGTCCTTTCCTGGGGCTGTTTCATTTCTTGGTATTGACTGCAGGTGTCAAGATCAAAGAGGAAATAATGAGAGAGGAGTAAAGAGCTTCATTCTCCGAGTACCTGAAAGGAGTGAGGGCCGATGGAAACTTAAAAGTAAAAGGGAAGAAATAAATTGCTTCCTCAGCCATTCCTGAAAAGAACAACCAGGTAGCTCTTTTCAGATACTTCTGCATTTTCAATACAACTGTGTTACCACTCAGGATCTGGTGGCAAAAATAATCCTTCCCCTATGTTTAGAGCTGGAAATTCACCCATTCATTGTTTCTTTCATTCAGATACTTATTGAATGTGTCTGTATATACCAGGCACATAAATGAACCAGGGAAGCTTCTGAAAACCTGGAAATTTCAAATGTTTATTTGAAAGAGGAATGATGAGTGAATGCCTAGTTAATAGTCAAAGTATTTGTATAATTTATTACCTTTCTTCCTTGGGGTAACGAATCAATAAGCATTTGTGTAGGTGGTATATTTGTGGAATTCTTGAGATTGCAGAGAATAAAACAACTAGGTTCTTCTCCTTCAGCCTTAAGACCACCTTTTTGAGATGCCCGGATGGCTCAGTCAATTAAGTGTCTGTCTTTGGCTCAGGTCCTGGGATCGAGTCCTACATCAAGCTCCTTGCTCAGCAGGGAGTTTGCTTCTCCCTCTCCCTCTGTCCATCTCCCCATTCATGCTCTCTCTCTCTCTTTCTCTGACAAGTAAATAAATAAAATCTTTTTAAAAAATTTTCTTTTTAAAGACCACCTTTTAGAATGAGCAGACTGAAACACAGGTTGAATGACTTCACTAATCACTAGCTAGTGTGTAGCACAGCAGCCCAGGACCATAGTCTGAACTGCTACCTGGGTTTTCTAATTTTCAACCTTGTCTTTGTTCTAAAAATAGAAGTGAGAGAAGATGCTTTGCAGAAAGGCCTCTCCACCACCACCGCAACCAGGTTGGTTTCTATCCAGAAAGCCTTCTGACTGAAACAATAGACACGATCCTGAAATGAAACAAGAGTTTGGGGTTCAGGAGCAGGGTTGAGAGAATCAATGGAAAGAGGGAGATTAGAAAAAGCTCAGAACAAAGAGAGAACATATTTTAGTTGGGACAAAGCATATCAGATAAAAGTGACATGTCTGGTATCTCTGGAGGACAAATAGTCCTGTAAAAAAAGGAAAAAATGCAGTAAGATTTGACTTCATTCCCCACCTAAGGGCATACAGTCGAAGTAGCCTGTCTGGTATTCAAAGACCCCAGCAGCATAGCGTGAACCTGCTTTTCCAGCATTGTCTCTCAGTAGACTCCTCAAGGCACCCTGTTCTTCAGCTAAATTGGTCAAAGCCCTATTTCCCAACCTTCTGCCCAAGCTTCCTACAATCATACCATTGCCAAGGCCATTCCATTTTCCTGAAATGCCCTTCTGTCATCTCTGCCTCTCTCTTCTCTCACTCATCTTTCAAGACCTATTCCAAATTCTAATTTCATGAAGTCTTTCTGGATTCTTCCCACATGAGCGGAGTCTCTTAACACTTTGGCTTCCTTCATAAATTTTTTATCTTGTTCCCTCCGTGGCCAGATTGTAACCAACTCGAGGGGAGGGACTTGGGGTCTTCTGCACCATTCATTAGAGGGCTGTGTATTTTCATAGGCTCTCTGGATACATACTTATGTATATATCTTCATTTATCTCAATGTTGTCTTTTAGAAAACTCATAAAAATTTTTCTGTATTTAGAAAAACATTGTTTCTTATTTTATTTTTATTTTATTTTATTTACTTATTTTTTTTAAGATTTTATTTATTTATTTGACAGAGAGAGAGATCACAAGTAGGCAGAGAGGCAGGCAGAGAGAGGTGGGGGAAGCAGGCTCCCTGCTGAGCAGAGAGCCCGATGCGGGACTCAATCCCAGGACCCTGAGACCACGACCTGAGCCAAAGGCAGAGGCTTAACCTACTGAGCCACCCAGGTGCCCCTATTTCTTATTTTTTATTAGCTGTTATCTTATCCAAAGATGAAGAGGTCCAAGTAAGAATGCAGCGAATACGTGAAAACAGAGAATGGAACTGAAAGAAGCCAAATTTCTGGCTAGAGTATGGAGACAAACCTGACTTTAGGAAAAGGGAGATACTGGAAAAGAGAATGGGATAGATAAAAGGAGCATTAAGACGGTGGCTTGTAGCCTGGGAGGTATGGGGAAAAATAGAAGAGAAAGAAAGAAAAGGAACTGTAGAAATTCTGAGTTACAAATATTGAAAAGATGGAAGGAGGAATAATCAAGAGACCAGAAGGTTTAGGTATAAGGGAAAGATTTTAGCCTTTGGTTGTCTTTGGGATGTTCCTCTCAGAAGATCACAAACAAGAAAAGGAAGTGAAAAACCATACAGAAGTAAGGTTATCCTTTGTATAACCTCCCACTGGTCCCTTCCTTGGAAATAAAAATGACTCAGGAAGGCATATAAGAGTAAATAAACACTTCTGTGGAACTGTCGCTGTTCTCAGCAGGGTTCTGTGTGAAGCTGTTTTCACCAGAATCCTGTATGATCTGGTTCATCCCCTGACTGTGTCTCCCCTCCTGTGTCTCTACATATATTTCAGGTCCCTGGGTTTGCTTATGTCTCTTGCCTTAGAACAAACTATACTCTGGGCCTCTAACTGTGGGCAGTATGTCCCCATCCATTTCTATAAGTAAGTTGCTGATGGCATCTTTTTTTTTTTTTTTTAAGATTTTTATTTATTTGACAGAGATCACAAGTAGGCAGAGAGGCAGGCAGAGAGAGGAGGAAGCAGGCTCCTTGCTGAGAGAGACTGATGAAGGGGCTCCCAGGACCCCGGGATCATGACCTGAGCCGAAGGCAGAGGCTTTAACCCACTGAGCCGCCCAGGCGCCCCCAAATTTTTTTTTTTTTAAGATTTTTTAAGATTTTTTTTTTTTTTTTTTTTTAGATTTTATTTATTTATTTGACAGGGAGAGAGAGATCCTAAGTAGGCAGAGAGGCAGGCGGGGGGGGGGTGGTGCACGGGCTCCCTGATGAGCAGAGAGCCTGATGCAGCCCGGTGCAGGGCTCAATCCTAGGACCCTGAGATCATGACCTGAGCCAAACACAGAACCACCTAGGTGCCCCTTTTGATGGCATTTTATTGCCATCAACTTGACTGACTGTATCACTTGACTATATCAAGTCTCATCTGTGTCTGTGTCTTTTTCTTTTGTCTTAATCTTGTATATTTCTCTCTGCCCTCTCTCCCATTCTGCTTCTGTCACAGTTTTTCTTACCAGCTGGCTTACTATGATTTCATCTCCATAGCAACCCCTCCCTAGGGAAGAATGAGGGGAAAGGGAAGGAAGAGAGAGCCTAGAATAGATGGACAGTGAGAGACCGGATTGGGGTTGAGGATAACCTTCTGTCCTGGAACAGAGTAGAAACAAACTATGTGGGTGGATTCCTGCAAAGTCACACAAAGCCTAAGGGAACAAAAATTTGGGGGCCCGAACCCAGCTCCTTCTAGCATACTCACTCAGCAAATTCTTTTCTATTTATGCTAAACTGTCGTCTGTTTATCCCTACCCTGTGATCCAAATTAACTAGTCTGTCTTTCTCTGTTTCTTGCCTTCATAATTCTTATACATGTATAGTTTCTGATAATGTTAAACTTGAAAAGGGATTTTCTTGAAGATTCATGAATATTCACATTGGAACCATAGGTTTTTATATATTTCTTATTTTATTTTTATTTTGTAAAGATTTTACTGAGGAGCACCTGTGTCTTTCAGTCAGTTAAGCATCTGCCTTTGGTTCGGGTCATGATCTCAGGGTCATGGGATCCATCCCTGCATTAAGTTCCTGCTCATCAGGGATCCTGCTTCTCCCTCTCCCTCTGCCACTCCCCCTGCTTGTGCTCTCTTATTCTTTCTCTGCAAATAAATAAATAAAATCTTTTTTTAAATAATAAGATAAAATGTATTTATTTGAGAAAGAGAGCAGGAGCAGGGGGTAGTGGTAGAGAGAGAAGCAGACTTCCCACTGAGCAGGGGAGCCCAATACGGGACTCAATCCCAGGATCTTGGAATCATGACCTGAGCCACCCAGGCACCCACAAGGTCTCTCTTTAAATGTGCTTTAGTTTTTCACTAGGATTCATTATAGACATTAAGTGATCATTAAGTGATAATGAAGAACACTTGGAATGGCCTTAGAAAAGGATAAGAAAAGCGGGGCGGGGAGGAGGGATGCCTGGATAGTTCAGTTGGTTAAGCATCTGCCCTGGGCTCAAGTCATGATCCCAAGGTCCTAGGATTAAGTCCGGCATAGGGTTCCCTGCTCAGCGGGAGCCTGCTTCTCCCTCCCCCTCTTCCCCTATCCCTTATCCCCTGCTCAAGTGCACACTTGCTGTCTCTCAAATAAAATCTTTTTTTAAAAAAGGATAAAAAAAATTTTAATGATACCGTGCACTCTCATGTAGGACCAGAATGTTAGATATGAGATTTGATAAGCAAGAAAGAAAGGTTTTACAGGGGTGCTTGTGTAGCTTGGTCGGTTAAGCATCCTACTGGTGATTTCAGCTCAGGTCTTGGTCTCTTGGTCTCGGGATCCTGGGATTGAGCCCCATGTCCAGCTCCACACTCAGTGGGGAGTCTGGTTGAGATTCTTTCTCTCTCCATCTGCCTCTAACCCTCTCCACTCTGTCTGTCTCTCAAGTGGATAAATGGATCTTTTAAAAAAGCAACAACAACAAAACTTTTTTTTTTTTTTAAGATTTTATTTATTTAGTTGAGAGGGAGTGAGAGAGCACAAGCGGGGCGGGGGCGGTGGGGGGAGGCAGAGGGAGAAGGAGAAGCGGGCTTCCCATTGAACAGGGAGCCTGACATGGGACTGGATCCCAGGACCCTGGGATCATGACCCAAGCCGAATGCAGATGCCCAACCACCTGAGCCACCCAGGCGCCCCAACAACAACAACAACAACAACGACGACGAGAAAACTGTAAAGAAAGAAGGTTTTACAAACAATGGGATTTATTTTACTGAGGAATGTGAGATAGTGGAATCATTCTGCCCAGAGATCTTTAAAACCCAAGTAGGTATCTGTATATCTTTAAAGGAAAGATCGGTGCTTCTCTAACTTTTAAGCTCACTTTTCCCACAGCTTCCCTTGACCTTAACCCAGAGAGCTTGTTAAACACAAATTCCTGAGCCCTACCCTTAGAGACTGAGATAGTCCTAGGGTTGGGGGAGGGGTGGTGGAAGGGGTATGAATCTGTATTTCTTTTCTTTTTTTTTTTTTTTAAGATTTTATTTATTTATTTGACAGGCAGAGATCACAAGCAGGCAGAGAGAGAGGCAGGCAGAGAGAGGGTGTGGGGGAAGCAGGCTCCCTGCTGAGCAGAGAGCCTGATGCGGGTCTCGATCCCAGGACCCCGGGACCAGGACCTGAGCCGAAGGCAGAGGCTTTAACCCACTGAGCCACCCAAGCACCCCTGAATCTGTATTTCTAAGAGGCTCCCTGGAGATGATACTGCTGATCCTGTGGACCACATTTGAGTAGTCCTAGTCTAGATGATTTCCAAAGTCAAGGAATATAGTTGACATACAAAGCACATAAATATGTGGGTATTGCATTACTCTTGGATTAAAAATATCTTTTCTTTGGGAATGGAAGAGGACAAATGAGCTGACTCAAACAGGTTTTGTGTTTTCCTTTGCAAGCTGCGATACCCACTTGACAACTTTCTTTGTCCTATAGAGTGACCAACAATCCCCATGTGCCCGGGCCCTTTCGGGGCTAAGAGTGGGATAGTCCAGGGCAGAGTGGGCATTTGGGTGACCTCTCCATTCACATGAGGCCAATGAAATAAGAGGAGTAGAAAAAGAAAAATGAATTTGACTAGGAATCAGAAAATACGGAGTCTAGTCCTAAATCATAATGTGTTAATTTTACGACTTTAAATGGGACATTTAAATTGTTCACATTTCAGTTTCTGTACCTGTAAAATGAAGATGGTATTACCTATTCTACTTCACAAAAATGTTTTGATGATCAATTGAAGCAATGTGTATAGAATTTTTCATTAAAATACCATACGCATATTAAGACACAGATGTAGCTCACTTTTTTTAAGGATTTACTAATTTTTTTATTTGATAGAGAGGACACAAGTAGGGGGAGAGGGAGAAGCAGACTCCCCACTGAGCAGAGAGCCCGATGTGGGGCTCCATCCCTAGGACCCTGGGATCATGACCTGCACTGAAGGCAGACGCTTAACAACTGAGCCACCCAGGCACCCCATCACTTGTTTTTACTTAGAATTGATTACTTATTGACAAAAAATAGCAACCCAGCAATCCTGTTCCTAAGTATATAAGCAAGAGAAAAGAATTCATACATATGGCAAATGCCAAGAATGTTTATGATAGCTCAAAACTAGAAACAGTAATGTGTTTGTCAAAAGAAGAATGGATAAATATTGGCATATCCACAAATGGAATACTACTCAGCAATAGCAAGGAATGAACTACTGATACACACTATATAAAACAGACTACGTTGAGTGAAAAAAAAATCCTAGCACAAAAGAGTACATACTATATTATATGACTCCATTTATATATAGAGCAAGCACCTCAAAATTCATAGATGATGATAGAAGTATTGTGGTTACCTCTGGGAAGGGAAGCTATATACTGGAATAGACATGAGGAAACTTCCTGGGGAGGTAGAAGTGTTCTAGAAGCTGTATCTTGATCTGGGTAGTGATTATATAGGTGAATATAGATGTAGGTCTTCACCTTTGTGCATTTTTACCTGCTTTATTATATAGCAAAAAGAAAAAAAGGCATAAAGAAAGAACTCACCCTAAATCCCGAGCCCACTAGAAGACACATTCCTTTTGTTGAAATGTTTCTAACAACATATCAAACAGGCTTGGTTTTGTGACTTGAACATCTCATATGTAGATCTAGAGGTGATCCCCTCGTTCTGCTGTCTTGGTTTCTAAACTTGAGTAATATGTGACAGTAAAGGGAAGTGGAAACCCTGTGTCACTGGTAAGGAAGGGGACCAGGTTTACATCAGCATTGCGACAAGTCTTTGTTTTTATTTGTTCTTTTTCTTATTTTTTATCTTGGTGCTCATAAGCCTGCTTTTTTTAGATTGATTTTTTTCACCACCCCCCATACATCATATCCTTTGGGGGGGTGGCCTTCACATTTTATGTCTTGTTAGTGACCCACTTTGCCATCATTTCTAATATGAGTCATTAAACTCAGTTGTCCGTGCTCATATTTTCTTTTATGAGTCCATTCCAGGGATTCACTTCCGGTCCCCCTGCCAAGGAAACTTCCAGTATTTGCAAACACTGCTGTATTTCCAAACAGTGCCTGGGATATTCCCACTACCTCTAGGGCATGCCCCCTTCTCACCCCTTGGGGAGTTCTCCCCAATGTTGTAGGTTCTCACCCTGCTTTCTACTCAGCAACGATTATGTGTCTGGTGTGTTGCATTGACCCTCAGCCTTCCTTAGGTAAAAAAGAAAACCAAGGAAAAGAGAAATCATGTCTTTCTCAGGAAGGTTTACTCAGGTGACCAAGATGTCAGGGGGTCTAAAAAGGAGAGATTATCAGAAATACATACAGTTGCATTGAACGTGCTACCTACCCCTTTTAAACTGTGCTGTGCTAGTTTCTTTATTTCTGCAACATCAGTGTTTGTTTCATAGAAGATACTTAATAAATACAAATACAAATATAAATATAAGGTGCTACTGAAGAAGGACGGGGTAACTGCAGCCAAGGATCAGGGGGTCCCAGGAACTCTCTGAGATGAACATCTACAAGGCTACAGTGTTTGCCTGGGTGTGTGGCTCTGTCAGAAGTCATGATCGTGCACCTAAAATGTATGCATTGTATCTATCTTATATATGAAATTGACTTTTAAAAACAGAATCAAGGTGCCGCATGGGGCATAAAGAAGATTTTGTCAAGGGGCGCCTGGGTGGCTCAGTGGGTTAAGCCGCTGCCTTCAGCTCAGGTCATGATCCCAGGTCCTGGGTTCGAGCCCCACATCGGGCTTTCTGCTCAGCAGGGAGCCTGCTTCCTCCTCTCTCTCTGCCTGCCTCTCTGCCTACTTGTGATTTCTCTCTGTCAAATAAATAAAATCTTAAAAAAAAAAAAAAAAAAAAAAAGAAGAAGAAGATTTTGTCAAGATCCAGGGCAAGGTGACATGTGAAATGTGGACGTGCAAAGAAAACAGAAGAGGGAGGGGATAAGAGGTGAGAAAATAACAGAAGAAAAAATGAAAGACCAGACCCGACAGGAGAGCACATAGGCATGGTTGTCGGGGCAAAATGGAGAAGTAGGGGGCCTTGCAGACTGACGCAAATGAGCTATGCTAAAAGTGATGTTTGGGGATTAGTTGTGCAGAACAAAAACATCTGCCCTTGAGGTAAAACCTTTTATAGCCTTTTGCATCTCTCTAAAGATGCCTCTGGTTCCTGGAAATTTTAACATTTCTCTGGCCAATGGGGTGGCGGTTCCTGCAAGCCTCTCGGCCGCGGAGCGGAAGGGCGGGCGCGCGGGGTGGCCGGGTGGCCGGCTCAGAGCTCAGCGTCACCTTCCCGTCACGGCCTTCCCGTCACCGCCGGGACGTGCGGGGTGGCACGGCGGCGCCCGGGGCGCGCAGGCATCCTGTCCCCCCTCCTCCCCGCCTCACCCCCTCATCTCCTTCCCCTCTCCCCCCCTTACCCCCTCACCCCCCTCACCCTGACTGGGAATCCCGGCGGAGGGGCAGGGCCCCACAGAGTCCCCTGCACGCTGTCTTTTTCTCCGTGCCTGCTCCTGGGCCAGTTTTGGCCCCGAGGGTCTGCGCTGAAAAGAACGGAAAGTGGGAAGGGGAATGGAGAGCTTCGGAGAAAAAGACTGAGCAGAGTGCAAGGCTGGGGAAAGAGGGGACGTGCAAACTGGGTAGCAGAATGTGTGAGAAGGAGGGAGACAGCGCAGTTAGGGAAGAGGTGGACTGAGCTGGTAGAGAAGAGACAGAAAAGCAACGATTTTGAATTATCAGGATGCAGAGCAACGTGAGGCAAGGTTGGGAGTGGAACAGCAGCAGTAAGGATGGAGGCGTCAAAGAAGAGAAGGAACTTGTATAGGGAAATGGAGGAAAAGCTTGTTCCAGGTGTAGGGGCCAAGGGCAGGCTGCCCCCAAAGGTGCCACTTTGGGATACTGATCAATTTAAATAAAAGTTAGGGTGGGTTTTTTTGTTTTTTTTTTTTTAAGTCTTATTTATTTATTTATTTTAAAGATCTCATTTATTCATTTGACAGGCAGAGATCACAAGTAGGCGGAGAGGCAGGCAGAGAGAGAGGAAGAAGCAGGCTCCCCGCTGAGCAGAGAGCATGATGCAGGGCTTGATCCCAGGACCCTGAGATCACCACCCGAGCTGAAGGCAGAGGCTTTAACTCACTGAGCCACCCAGGCGCCCCAAAGTTAGGGTGTTTTTTAAAAGAATTTATTTATTCATTTGAGACAGAGGGATAGGGGGAGAGGGAGAAGCAGACTCCCTACTGAGCTGGGAGCCCAATGTGGGGTTCCATCCTAGGACCCCAGGATCATGACCTGAGCGAAAGGCAGTCTCTTAGCCATCTGAGCAACCCAGATGCCCCTAAATAAAAGTTACTTAGGAGGGGCACCTGGGTGTCCCAGTTGGTTAAGCCTCTACAACTGGGTTTCCCGTTGGTGGTGATCTCAGGATCCTGGGATAGAGCCCCCCCCCAACATAGGACCCCGCTCAGTGGGGAGTCTGCTTTTCTGCCCTTCCCCCTGCTCCTGTGCATGTGCACATGTGTTCTCTCTCTCAAATAAATCTCTTTTTAAAAAGTTACTTAAGAGACAGCCTGTGCAATAAGAACACCCAGACATTCCTCTATCCCCTGCAAGCAGAAAATAAATCTCCCCTGTGAAAGGTAGCCTCCCTGTACCAGGAGGTGAGGAGACATCCTTATCACCAGAGATAGGAAATGTAAAGCCCAGAAGGCTATAGAAATAACCTTTGTTACTTTGTACTAGTTTACCACCCTAGCCCAAATTCTGCTTAAAATTCCTAACTGATTGAAGCTCCCAAAGTTAAGTTTTCTTTGTATTGACAATTCCTCAGATGTATTGTCTCTGTCTAAACAGGATAAAAGCTCCCTACCTTGGTTATTTCTTTAATTCTCAACTTCATTATTGGGCCTCTCTGTGCACATAAAAAAACTTTGGGGTTTGTTTTGTCCTGTTAATCTATCCTTTTTTTTTTTTTTTTTTAAGATTTCATTTATTGGGGCGCCTGGGTGGCACAGTGGGTTAAAGCCTCTGCCTTCGGCTCAGGTCATGATCCCAGGGTCCTGGGATCGAGCCCCACATCAGGCTCTCTGCTCAGCAGGGAGCCTGCTTCCTCCTCTCTCTCTGCCTGCTTCTCTGCCTACTTGTGATCTCTATCTGTCAAATAAATAAATAAAATCTTAAAAAAAAAAAAAAGAGGGCGCCTGGGTGGCTCAGTGGGTTAAAGCCTCTGCCCTCGGCTCAGGTCATGGTCCCAGGGTCCTGGGATCGAGGCCCGCATCGGGCTCTCTGCTCAGCGGGGAGCCTGCTTCCTCCTCTCTCTCTGACTGCCTCTCTGCCTACTTGTGATCTCTCTCTCTGTCAAATAAATAAATAAAATCTTTAAAAAAAAAAAAAAGTTCTTTGAAAAAAAAAAAGATTTCGTTTATTTATTTGACAGAGAGAGAGATCACAAGTAGGCAGAGAGGCAGGTAGAGGGAGAGGGGGAAGCAGGCTGGACCCTGAGACCATGACCTGAGCCAAAGGCATAGGCTTAATCCACTGGGCCACCCAGGCGCCACTGTTAATCTGTCTTGTGTAAAATTTTTAAAAATTTTTTATCTATTTATTTGTCAAAGAGAGAGTGCACAATCAAAGGGAGCAGCAGGCTGAGCAGGGAGCTGTATTCGGGACTTGATCCCGGGACCCTGGGATCATGACCTGAGCTGAAGGCAGGTGCTTAACTGACTGAGCCACCCACGTTGCCCCATACCTACTTCATGTAAATTTAATTCTTAGTCCAGCTGGAAGACCTTGAAAGATACAGGAAGAGAGGCGCCTGGGTGGCTCCGTGGGTTAAGCCTCTGCCTTCGGCTCAGGTCAGGATCTCAGGGTCCTGGGATGGAGCCCCACATAGGCTCTCTGCTCAGCAGGGAGCCTGCTCCCCCCCCACCACCGCTGCCTGCCTCTCTGCCTACTTGTGATCTCTATCTGTCAAATAAAATAAATAAAATCTTTAAAAAAAAAAAGAAAAAAAAAGAAAATTCAGTTATGTTCTACTTTAAACGCACCAACTGTCCACATTAAAATCATAATTTGCAGAGAAATAAATTAGAAGAGTCATTTATATTACAGAATTATGCAGGGCTTCAAAAATTAGTAGTTTTCCTTTTTTTTTTTTTTTTTTTTTTTTTTTTAAATAACAGGCTCCCATAATATATTTAAAAATATGACTCAGCGGGGCCCCTGGGGTGCTCAGTTGGTTAGGTGTTTGCCTTCGGCTCGGGTCATGAGCCTGGGTTCCCAGGATTGAGTCCTGCATCAGGCTTCCAGCTCAGTGGGGAGTCTGCTTTTCTCTCTCCCTCTGCTGCTCCCAGCCCCTCTCCCCTCTTGTGCTCTCTCTTGCTTACTCTCTCAAATAAATAAATAAAATCCTTAAAAAAAAATAAATAAAAACATGACTCCGCATCTAGCAGTGACAGCAACCAGTAAGTGTAGGACCAACAAAATGATGATCTGTATTTAACAATGTCTTCTATTTATCATGATTCATTCAGATACCTAATTCCACTAAAGTTCTTATTCCTCTGCTATTCTCCACACCCCATTTCTCACCCATCACTTCCTTAGGTAAATGGGCATGGTGGTAACATTTTGGCTCCAGTTTCCATCCCCAGCTTTTGCCACTTGCACTTCACTGGAAAAATGGGAAATCCCCAGCAACAGTCTAACTCTCAGTGCACTATTGTACATTTCAGCCATCCCTGCGGCCCTCTTGCCTGCACCATCTTCAGCGGTTATACAATATGCAATGTGTCAGGACACCTGGGTGTCTTAGTTGGTTAAGCATCTGCCTTTGGCTCAGGTCGTAATCCCAGGGTCCTGGGATCAAGTCCTGCATTGGACTCCCTGCTCAACGGGGAGCCTGCTTCTTCTTCTGCCTGCTTCCCCCTGCTTGTGCTCTCTCCCTCTCTGACATATAAATACATACATACATACATACATAAATCAGTCTTTAACAAACATGCAAGGTGTCTGCTACCTTTTGGGGGTCACAGAAAATGACCGTGGAGCTAAGAAAGACAGTACTTGCAGATTAGCCACCAACCCATCTTTCATTAGCCACTTCTCTCTTTTTTTTTTTTTTTAAGATTTTATTTATTTGACGGGGTGAGTGGAGAGGAGAACGCAAGTGCCCACACAAGGAGGAGGAGCAGCAGCAGAGGGAGAGGGAGAAGCTTGAACTCACAACCCTGAGATCAAGAGTCGCAAGCTCCACTCACTGAGCCAGTCAGGCGCACCGGAATTTCATATAATTTTTACACGTCACAAAATACTATTTTCTTACATTTGTTCTCAACCATTTAAAAATGTAAAAACTATTCTTACTTTATGGGTGGTACAAAAACAGGCTCTCCAAATCCATTATTCCTGAAGTGCACGTTTTTCCCCTTTGGTGTATTTTGCTGGCAGAGACAATGCTGAGAGGAGCCAGAGCTTTCTTTCCCTCACATAGCCTCCTTGCCTGCTCTCCTCATCTCCCCTCCACCTATGAGGATCTCCTCACCAAAGTCTGAAATAAGGGTCTTCACTGACGCAGTAGGGAAGGATGGCTCCCTTTCCCATAACTCGTGAATGGCAGCGTATGATCAGCCTCCACATTATTGCTCCACAACCATGCTTCCTGTTTATGACCAGTGGCTTAAGAAGGGAGCAAAAAAGGGCTCCGTTTCCAGGAGGAAAGAGGTGGGGGTGGGGATGGGGAAACCCTGGCTATCCCAGATACTTTTTTCTAAACCGACATTGACTGTATCTTTCTTGGAATATACAGCAATATCGCACAGACGTTCATTCGGACAACTAGTTCTGCCCCAACCTTTGTTCCTTAAGCAGATTACTTACAGGCTTCTCATGGGAAATCGGAACGATAATACTAAATTTAAAGTACTGTAGTAGATTGTAAATGAGGTGAGATGATAAAAACCTGGCACTTAACAAATACAGCTTCACTTGCTACAGAGAAGAATATTTACTGGAGGGCGCCTGGGTGGCTCATTCGTTAGGTGGCTGCCTTCCTCTCAGGTCATGATCCTAGGGTCATGGGATCGAGCCCGCATCGGGCTTTCTGCTCAGCTCCCCACCTCACCGCACCCCTACTTGTGATCTCTCTGTCAAATAAATAAATAAAACCTTAAAAAAAAAAATATTTACTTGAGTTTCTCACATGCAATTGGAGGATCTCTGGCAAGTCTTTAGGTTCTTAAAAAGAATGAGGATCTAGAGTTACAAAAAAAAAAAAAAAAGATTGTATTTATTTACTTGGAAGAGTGCCTGCAAACACAGCTGCCTGGAAGCCACAGAGGGAAAAGCAGACCCCTTGCGGAGTGGGGAGCGGGGCTCAGTGGGGGGAGGGGCGCACTCAGTCCCAGGACCCTGAGATCATAACCCCAGCTGAAGTCAGATGCTTAACCCACTCAGCCACCCAGGCACCCCGTGGATCTAGACTTTAACCCAAGACCTACAGTAATTTATCTCTGAGCATATACATTCAACTTTGAAATTAGGTAGGTATGTCTGCCTCTTTTTTTTTTTCTTTTTAGACAAACACTTATAGGACAATAAATACTGGGAACTGTTCTAAGTGCTTTATACATACTAACTGATTTAATTTAATCCTCATAACAAATCTTACAAAGTAGACTCTAATATTACCTTCATTTTAAATAGGAGGAAATAGAAACACAGTGAAGCTAAATGACTTTCCCAAGATCACACAGTGTAAGTGGCAAGCAGAGCTAGGATTCAAACCCAGGATGTCTGGCTCCAGAATCCGTGGTCTCAGCTACACTTGCATTAAAATAATTTTTAGGGGCGTCTGGTTGGCTCAGTTGGTGGAACATGGGACTCTTGATCTTGGGGTTGTGGGTTGAAGCCCCATGTTGGGTGTAGAGATTACTTCAGAATAAAAAATTTTTTTTAAGATTTTATTTATTTATTTAACAGAGATCACAAGTAGGCAGAGAGGCAGGCAGAGAGGGGGGGAAGCAGGCTCCCTGCTGAGCAGAGAGCCCAATGCGGGGCTCGATCCCAGGACCCTGCCATCATGACTCCTGCTAAAGGCATAGGCTTAACCTACTGAGCCACTCAGGCACCCCAGGATAAAATATTTTTTAAAAAATTAAGAAAGAAAATACTATTTTAAAGCATAGAAATAAAAAAAAGTAAAAATATGTTCATAACCCTGATACACTTGGATTTAAGCTCCTCACAAGGAGAAAATGGAATTCTCCTATCACCTTCACCACAGTACCCCCAATAGCCAAAACTTAGCCTGGCAACACAGTAGATCTGTATGAATGAATAAATGAATTAATCCAGACCCATATCCCACTGTAGATTTTCCAGGCCATTTGTCTTTCTTCTTCACTCTTACTGTCAGTGTGTTTATCTGTTGTTGCTTATTAATAGTATTAGGAGGGAGAGAGCCAAGGAATATCAAGTTAAGGCCCAAAAGCCCTTAAAGGGCAGCAAGTCAAGAGTATGAGATTTAATGGACTGCCTCCTTTCCTTTAATTTTGTAAAAATGTGTAAACTTGTTTATTTCCAATTATCTTAAAATAGCCATCTACATGTAACTGGAATGAAATAGGATTAAAAAGCCCCCCTGGAGCCTGGTATTTAGATTGCGGTTTTTTTTTTTTTTTTTTAAGATTTTATTTATTTATTTGACAGACAGAGATCACAAGCAGGCAGAGAGGCAGGCAGAGAGAGAGGAGGAAGCAGGCTCCCTGCCGAGCAGAGAGCCCGATGTGGGGCCCGATGTGGGGCCCGATCCTAGGACCCTGGGATCATGACCTGAGCCGAAGGCAGCGGCTTAACCCACTGAGCCACCCAGGCGCCCCTAGATTGCGGTTTTAATCAGAGTAACTCTATCAGAGTAACTCTCCCACGTTTGAACACGAACAGTACGGGATTACAGGGACAATCAAAATGTACATTCCTTCCACACATTTTTTTAAATAGGTACATATTCATTCAGTAAATCTGCATCCAATCATTCAAGAAGAACTCAGGGTTTTACACACCCATGAGATCGTACAAATTCATGTCAAACAGAGGAGAACCAGAGAGGAGAGGAAAAACAGGACAGTAAGGGAGATACGGATATTGCCTGCATCCCTGGGTAGTATCAGCGTGAAAATAAATTCCGCGGGAGGAGGGGAGAAGAGGAGAGTACAAAAGAGACAGGGACCTCTCTTTAGTCAGCCTTGAGTGATGGAACTAGTCACCTAGATTTGGCAGACGGTCTGCAAAGCACGTCTGCAAGGGCTGACGTAGCCGCCTAAAAATGTAGGCAGGCGGGGCTTAACGTACTGGGTAGCGCAGAAGAGAGGAGATTCTTGGGTTTCTGGGCCCGCCTCATCCAAATATTCTGGTGACTTCCTAATTCAATTTGAGGCTGAAAACAAGAAGGCCAGTGGCCTCGACTGTTTGTTTAAAAAAAGAAAAAAAGATGTGTAAATTAGGGAAGCTGATTTTTCAATATACAGAAAGATTATAGTGCCCTTGCAAATCAAGCCTGTACCAGAGACATCAAATGATTGTATGTACAGTGGCCAGAAGACTGTATAGCACATACTAGACACTAGATAGAATTTGTTGAGTGCACATAGTATGGACAGTTTTGATAAGGAGACTATATGGCTCTGTTTAGCTCCAGAGAACTTTACCGGTGCTGCTGCACATCTCTTCCTTTTTGAGTTGCTAAAGGCAAAAGCTAAAATATCACAGTGGCCGTTTGGATGAGTTAAGGCGAAAATTTTTTAGTCTCCTCCAACTTGTTCTGTGATGAGGGTCAGCTGTACTTCTCACTAAAGTCCCCAAATAATAAATAGCTCTGTGACTGCTTCTTCTTAACCTCCCTCCTGCTAGGAGGGAATTAGGCTCTGGGTTGAAAAGGGCTGGTTCTTTGTGATGCCACCTGGAGCTCAGACCCTCTCTAAGAGTGGGCGGAGAACAAGCTTGAAAGCAGACAATGCCTGCAGTTTCCCTACTGTAATTCCACTGATGACCCAAGAGAGGTCAGATTCTCCCCCCACCCTTTCCTACCACACCCAAGGTGTGGCAGCTCCTTTGGCTGTTTTCTGGCTCTTGTGCTTCTTTCTGAGACTGTGATAAGAGCTTGGGGTCCCCTCGCCCCTCAGAATAGTACACTGAAATACAAGATTTGCATTCAATTTCAGGGCATTTGTGTGCTGTCCAGTCTGTCTTCGAACCCCAGATTAATAAACACCACCCCACAGCTTCAACAGCCTTTTCTTAGAGAACTTGATGGATTTTTTTTTTCCTGAGGACTTGTCTTGTTTTGGGCAGGAGGGTCACCAAAGTTGGGGAAGTGCCCTACTAAAAGAACGAAAACCTCTTAATTGTGACACATTGTATTGAACAGTAGTGGCAGTGAGCCTTCCGTCATCCACAGATTGGCACTTGCTTACGGTTTTTGAAAGGGTGGATATGAGTCAGTTTGGTTATCGGTATTCAGTAGCTGTCTTCCTGTAAGTGAGCCAGGCAGGGGTATCCTGGTGATAGTGTCAGACTAATAGCCACAAAGAGAACGAAGGACATTTATGGTCTTAGAGCACTGCCAGAGTAAACTTGAGGAACTTAAAGAAAGCTCTGTGCTTTTTGCAAGCAAGAGTCTATGGTCTCTATCAACAATGGATTAGAAGTTGACATTTAAGAAGACTTGTTTATGATCCAGCAGTGACACTCCTTGTTATTTACCTAAATGAATTGAAAATGGACATCCACAGACACACCTGTGTGTGAATGTTCATCATGGCTTTATTCGCAATTGCCCAAACTTGGAAGCAACCAAGATGTCCTTCAGTAGGTAAATAGATAAGGAGATGTGGTACATCCCATGGAATATTATACAGTGCTTTAAAAAAATGAGCTATTAAAAAGAAAAGAAAAAGAAATGAGCTATCAAGCCACGAAAAGACACAGAGGAACTTTAAGTGCATATTACTAAGTGAAAGTAGTCAGTCTGAAAAGGCTGCAAACTATGCGATTCCAACTGCAGGTATACTTTATTTTACTGCTCTTCACGGACACTGCATTTTTTTTTATTTTTTTTTTTTTTTTACAAATTGTAGCATTCCTGGGTCAGTCAAATCTACTGGTGGCCATTCGCTCATGTGGTGTCTCTGTGTCACATTTCAGTAATTCTCAGTTTTTCAAACTTACTCTTTTTTACAGGGATCGGTGATCAGTGATCTTTGCTGTTACTATTCTCTTCTCTTCTTTTTCTTTTTATTACTATCGTTATTTTAGAGAGAGAGAGCACAAGTGGGGGTGGGACCAGGCAGAGTGAGAGGGAGAAGCTCAAGTAGGCTCCACGCCTCCACACCCGGCACAGAGCCTGATGTGGGGCTTGATCTCATGACCCTGAGATCATGACCTGAGCCGAAATGAAGAGTTGGACAGTTAGCCAGCTGAGGCACCCAGCTGCCCACTCCATTGATATTACTAATATAATTGTTTTCAGGTGACACAAACCACACCAGATGTGGTTTTTACCAGATGGCAAACTTGATAAATGTGTGTGTTCTGATGGCTCTACCAGCCAGCCATTCACTCCACTTGCCCTCTCTTCAGACATCCCTTTTCCAGGAGACCAACAACATTGAAATTAGATCACTTAATAACCCTGCAATGGCCTCTAACTGTTCAAGTGAAAGGAAGAGTGAGATGTCCCTCACGTTAAACTGAAAGCTAGAAATGAATATGTTTAGTGAGGAAGGCATGTTGAAAACCAAGCTAGTCTGAAAGCCAGGTTTCTTGCATCAGACAGCTTAATTATGAGCACAAAGGAAAAATTCTGGAAGGAAATGCAAGTGTTATTCCAGTGAAAACGGAAATGATAAGAATGTGAAACGGGACGCCTGGGTGGCTCAGATCGTTCAGTGTCTGTCTTCAGCTCAGGTCAGTGATCCCAGGGTCCTGGGATGGAGCCCCACATCTCTGGGTTTCCTGCTCAGCAGGGACTCTGCTCCTCCCTCTCCCACTCCCCTGCTTGTGCACTCGCTCACCCTCTCTCCCGAATGAATCAATAAAATCTTTTTTAAAAAGGAAAAGATGACAGAAAGAAAGTGAAACAGCCTTATTACTGATACGGAAAAAGTTTCACTGATCTGGATAAAAGATCAAACCAGGTACAACATTCCCTTGAGCCAAAGCCTAATCCAGAACAAGATCACAACTCTTCTTAATTCTATGGAGGCTGAGAGGCAAGAAGGCTGCAGAAGAAATGTTTAAAGCTAATGGATGTTGGTTCACGGGGTTCAAGGAAAGAAGCCATCTCCATAACAACAAAGTGCAATGTGAACCAGCAAGTGGTGATGGAGAAGCCAAAGGAAGTTTCCAAATCTAGCTCAGATCATTAATGAAGGTGGCCATACTCAATGACAGATATTCAATATACGCAGACAGCCTTCTATTGAAGAAGATGTCATCTAGGACTTTCACAGCTGGAAAGGAGAAGTCAGTGCCTGGCTTCAAAGTTTCAGAGGACAGGCTGACTCTTTTCTAGGGGCTAATGCTGCTGGTGAGTAGGTGAAGCCAGTGCTCATTCACCATCTGAAAATCCTAGGGCCCTCAAGAGTTATGCTAAGTCTACCCTGCCTGTGCTCTCTAATTTAGAGCAGCAATCTGCCTGTGCTCTCTAATTTAGAATAGCAAAGCCTGGATGACAGCACATCTGTTTACAACATGGTTTACTGAGTATGTTAAGCCCACTGTTGAGACCTACTGCTTAGAAGAAAAGATTCCTTTCAAATATGACTGCTCATTGACACTGCACCTGGTCACCCAAGAGCTCTGATGGAGATGCCCATTGAGAGTCACATTGTTTTCATGCCTGCTAACACACCATCCATTCTGTAGCCTGTGGCTGGAAGAATAAGTCTACTTCAAGTTTTATTATTTAAGAAATACATTTCATGTGGCTATAGCTAACATAGATAGTGATTTGTCTGATGAGTCTGGGCAAAAAACCTTCTGGAAGGGATTCACCATTTTAGATGCCATTAAGAACATTTGTGACTCATGGGACGAGGTCACAGTATCAACATGAACCAGAGTTTGGAAGAAGGGGACTCCAGCTCTCACTGATGACTTTGAGAAGTTCACGATCTCCATGGAGAAGGAACCATAGATAGGGTGGAAACATCAAGAGATCTACAGTCAAGCAGAGCCTGAAGATGTGACTGAACTGCTCCAATGATCAAATTTGAACAGATGAGGACTTGCTTCTTATGGATGAGCAAAGAAAGTGGTTTCTTGAGATGGAATCTACTCCTGTTGAAATGACAACAAAGGACTTAGAATATTACATAATCCTAGCTGATAATTGAGAGGATTGACTCCAATTTTGAAAGAAGTTCTTCTGTGAGTGAAAGGCTATCAAACAGCATCACACACTACAGAGAAATCATTTGTGAATAGAAGAGTCAATCAGGGGGGGCGGACTTCACTGTTTTCTTATTTTTAAGAGGTTGCCATGGGGACAGAGTTGGTAGAGCATTGACTCTTGATCTGGGGCCTTGGGTTCAAGCCAAATGTTGGGCCTACAGCTTATGAAAGAAAGAGAAAGCCAAGAAAGCAATAAAGATAGAAAGAAAGAAATTGCCACAACCACCCCAGTCTTTTAGTAACCACTACCCTAATCAGTCATCAGCCATGAACATCAAGGCAAGACCCCCCCCCACCAGCGAAAAGATTACCACTCACTGAAAGCTCAGACAATGGTTAGCATTTCTTTTTTTTAATTTATTTATTTGACAGACAGAGATCACAAGTAGGCAGAGAGGCAGGCAGAGAGAGAAAGAGAAAGAGGAGGAAGCAGGCTCCCTGCTGAGCAGAGAGCCTGATGTGGGACTCAATCCCAGGACCCTGGGATCGAGCCCCTCGTTGGGCTCGCTGCTCCACAGGGAGCCTGCTTCCTCCCCTCTCTCTCTCTGCCTGCCTCTCTGCCTACTTGTTATCTCTCTCTCTCTGTCAAATAAATAAAATCTTAAAAAAAAAAAAAAAGAAAGAAAAAGAAAGAAAGAGAGTGCAAGTGGGAGGAAGTGCAGTGAGGGAGAAAGGAGAGGGAGAGGGAGAGAATTTCAAGTAGACTCCGTGCTGAGCATGGAGCTGGACAGGGGACTTGATCCCAGGACTCTGAAATCATGACCTGAGCCAAAATCAAGAGTCCAGCGCTTAATGGACTGAGCCACACAGGCGCCCCTATTGAACATTTAATAGATTATAGTATAGTGTACACATAACTTTATGTGTACTAGGAAACCAAAAAGATTCATTTGAGTTGATTTATTATGATATTTGCTTTATTGCAGTGGTCTGGAACCAAACCTGCGATATCACTGAGGTATGCCTATATACATGGCACTCTGCAAAAGTCAAAACTATGGAAACGATAAATGGCAGACACTGGTTGCCAGGGGTTGGGGTGTCGAGGGGAGGATGGATGAATAGGCAGAGCACAGAGGTTTTTTAGGACAGTGAAATTATTCATTACGATCCTGTAATGATGAATACATGTCATTATACATTTGCCCAAACCCATAAAATTTACAAGCCCACGAGTGAACCCTAATGTAAAGTGTGGACTTTGAATGACTCTGATGTGTCAATATAGGTTTTATCAGTTGTACAAATATAATACACTTATGCAAAATGTTAATAATAGGAAAGCTGCAGTGGTATATGGGAACTCTATGTACTTTTTTTTTTTTTCAAAGTATTTATTTATTTATTTGAGAGACAGAGACAGAGAGCATGGGCAGCGGGGAGGTGGGAAGGGCAGAGGCAGAGGGAGAAGCATGCTCCCCACTGAGCTGGGAGCCCAATGCAGGGCTCAATCCCAGGACCCCGGGATCATGACCCAAACTGAAGGCAGACACTTAACTGGCTGAGCCACCACACATCACCGTATGTTCTTTCTTCTCTGTTTTTCTGTAAATTTAAAATTGTTCTCCCTAAAATAAAGTCTATTAATAATAACATTAATAATAAAACCCTAAAACACTGGTTTGTAGGTTTCTCTCTATCCCCTTCCATGGGAACATAAAGACAAAAACCATATCTTGCCTGGGTGGTTCAGTCAGTTAGGCATCTGCCTTTGGCTCGGCTTGTGATCCTGGGGTTCTGGGATCAAGCCCTTCATCGGGCTCCTTGCTCAGCGGCGAGCCTGCTTCTCCCTCTGCCTGTGGCTCCCCCTTCATGTGCACTCTTTCTTTGACAAATAAATAAAATCTTAAAAAACAACCAAACACACAATATCTCAGACTTAACATGTCCAAAACAAACATGTCTTGATTTGACTCCTCAAACATGCTCCCCTCTCTGCCTTCCTAAATGCATAAATGGCAACCCCAGTTCTCCAGTTGATCAGGCCCAAACCCTGAAGATCATTTTTTTACTTTTTTTTTCTTCTCTCATACCCAACATGTAGACTATTGGGTAACCCTGTTGGTTCTAGATTTTTTTTTTAAGATTTTTATTGATTTATTTGTTTGAATGAGTGAGAGAGAGAGAGGAAGAGAGAGCGCATGAGTGGAGTAGGATCAGAGAGACGAGCAGACTCCCTGCCGAGCACAGAGCCCACTGCTGGGCTCTGACACCAGGCTCAATTCCAGGACCCTGAGATCATGACCTGAGCCAAAGCCATATGCTTAACCAACTGAGCCACTGAGGTACCCCCTTGTTGGCTCTATCTTGAAAATATCTTTCAAATCCAACAAGTTACTGCTTCCACTACTACTACTGCTACTACTACCACCACCCTCTTTCAAGTCCTACCAACTTCAAGTCCTTATCATTTCTCACTGGCCCAGTAGCATCCTAATGGGTTTCCACTCTTGTTCTCTGCCAGCATCTTCTCTATTCAACAGCAAATACCTTTTGAAAACATAAATACATTCATCCTAAAGCAGAATTTCTTTCCAGATATGAACCTGTGAAATGAAAAAAAGTTATGTGCTTCCAAAATACAATAGTGGGACAGGCATAAGACAGATATTCTCTTTCCAAAAAGGAGAAATTGGAAAGAAGAAAGGGATGAAGAGTACCAAACACGTCTAAAATGTAGCAAAGTAAATCCCATTAGTTTTTTCTTACTTTCTTATTGTGGTTTATAGCACATAATATAAGATTTACTGTCTTAACCATTTTTAAAAATATTTTATTTATTTATTTGAAAGAGAGAGCACAAGAAGGGAGAGGGCCAGAGGGAGAAGCAGACTCCCTGCTGAGCAGGGAGCCTGATGCAGGAAAACAAAATGAAGGAAGACTTAAGTCCGCTAGGATTCTCCAGGTTGGGACAATAGATCTATCAACATTTCCTATCTTTCAATAAAAGGTAAGATTGTCACTGAAGTTGATTCAGAGATCAGCAGGGTTGCTACTCCCACCACAGGCCCAGAGCACAAGGGCCCTCAAGGTAAGGCCTTCTCCTCCTCAGTTTCAGTGGGCCAGACTGGCCCCCACAACTGAAGGGACAACACTGTCACCTCAGTGGGGCTCGAGGGCAGAGCGGTGAGCCACTGAGGGTTATCTTGAGACTTAAATCTAATGAAACATAGATTTGACACCAAAACACAGGCAACAAAAGCAAAAACAGACAAATGAGACTACATTAACCTTACAAACTTTTGTTCATCAAAGGATACAATCATCAATGTGAAAAGACAACTTATGAAATGGAAGAAATCATGTATCTGATAAGGGGTTAATATCCAGAATATATAAAGAGCTCAACAACAAAATAACTCAACCTGAGTAAAAATGGGCAAAGGATTTGAACAGAAATTTCTCCAAATATGATACACATGGCCAACATATGAGCATATGATGCCCAGCATCATTGATCATAAAGACATTCAAATCAAAACTAGAAGGGAGATTTCTGGATGATAGGGTAGTTCTATTTTTACTTTTTTGAAGAACTACCATACTGTTCTCCATGACAATTGTACTCCTTAACATTACCACCAACAGTATATAAGAGTATCAATTTCTTCATATCCTCACCAACATTTGTTATTTTCTCTTGTTGCTTTTGATAGTGGCCATTATAATGGGTGTGAAGAGATTTCTCATTGTAGCTTTGATGTGAATATCTTAATAATCAGTGATGTTGCCAGGCCTAAATTTAGAGTTTATCTGGTTTTTTTCTTTTTTTTTTCTTCATTCCTTCCTTCCTTCTTTCCTTCCTTCCTTCCTTTTTTTACATTATCTCATTTCTCTCAGTAATTCCATGAACTGAGTGAGTATTATGGCCTCCATCTGAAATACTGAAGTTGAGACATAGAAAAGTTAAGTGACCTATCCAAATGTCTCAATTCTAGTTCCTGTTCCAGAGCCGGGACTCAGATTCTGTTCTTTTGATTTCCAATCCTCTGCTTAGGCAATTACACTAGACTGTAATTATTCTCTCTCTCCTACCTCTTCTTCCTAGTGTTAATAGGAGGAAGTAGATAATGTAATGAAGCCAAGTCTCTGCTGGGTGTTGAGAAGGGTATATAATGAGTGAGAAGGATGTTTATGCCCCCACCCAAGGCAGCTGTAATCAGTGAGGGGAGATGTCGGAGAAGGAGCTCTAGCTTTCAGGGTAGATGATCATTTCAGGGAAGCACTGAGATGCTCTGTGATAAGAGAGTGTCACTTGCTTCTCTAATCCTGAAAGACCAGTTAAGAAAATACTAGACAGGGCGCCTGGGTGGCTCAGTGGATTAAAGCCTCTGCCTTTGGCTCAGGTCATTATCCCAGAGTCCTGGGATCGAGGCCCGAATCGGGCTCTCTGCTCAGCGGAGAGCCTGCTTCCTCCTCTCTCTCTGACTGCCTCTCTGCCTACTTGTGATCTCTCTGTCAAATAAATAAATAAAATCTTAAAAAAAAAAAAAAAAGAAAGAAAGAAAACACTAGACAGTGTCGATAAATATAAACCCGGATATTTTTTTTCTGTGTTGCTTATCTTTCAGAATTAGGTTGGCATATGAGGGAGGGGAGAGTATGGGGCCATTTGTGGGCAGCTAGTAGTGGTATTTTCTCGTTTGAATTGTGACATAGATACTCACTTCCTTCTCCTAGTAACCTGGTTCTTCCTTTTTCTTCAGATCTTCCTTTTGTCAACTATAGTGACCTACTTATCTATCTAGATACTATTTTGTTTTTTTTTTAAGATTTTATTTATTTATTTGACAGAGGTCACAGGTAGGCAGAGAGGCAGGCAGAGAGAGAGGGGGAAGCAGGCTTCCTGCTGAGCAGAGAGCCCGATGCAAGACTCCATCCCAGGACTCTGGGATGGAGACCTGAGCCGAAGGCAGAGGCTTTTAACCCACTGAGCCACCCAGGCACCCCTCTAGATACTGTTTTGAGTGTACTCTGTCAATCTTATTATTGATTATTAACAATTAGTATAATATACATGATGTCTTGGCATGGTAAAATCAACTTAATCTCTGCCGAGTATTAAAAAATACTTGATTCAAAAAAATAATTACTTGGTATTGCCAAGTGAACTTAAAAGCGTGAAGTGAAGTTTTTAAGGAAATGAGTACCAAATAAAAGTTTATATTCAAAGAAGTTTAGAGGTATGGTGTTCACTGTTCTTTTCATGGGACATTCTTATCAACTGACTAATTGATCAATAGAAATTAATCATTTGAGGGGTGCCATGGTGTCCTCTCCTTTGAGCCTCTGCCTCTTGGTTTCAGTTCAGGTCATGATTTCAGGGTGGTGAGATCAAGTCCTGAGTCAGGCTCCATGCCCGGGATGCCGCCTGCTTAAGCCTCTTTATCCCATCCCACTCACCCCCTGCCCCACCAGGATCTCTCTAAAATAAATAAATAAATGGTTCCTTTTTTTTTTTTTTTTTTTTTTTAAGATTTTATTTATTTATTTGACAGATAGAGATCACAGGTAGGCAGTGAGACAGGCAGAGAGAGAGAGAGGAGGAAGCAGGTTCCCTGCTGAGCAGAGAGCCCGATGTGGGGCTCAATCCCAGGACCCTGGGATCATGACCTGAGCCGAAGGCAGAGGCTTTAACCCACTGAGCCACCCAGGCGCCCCATCCTTTTTTTTTTTTTCATCTTGAAAAGAGAAATTAATCACTTGGTTTCATTAAAGAGGTAACAAGGGACAAGCCTAGTTGACTGATTAGGCAGGGCTTAAAGGCGAGTTGTGCTACTGAAACTGAAAAGAGGTTATAATATTTTCATTGGCATTCTGGTTTACCAATAAGAGTGAAGCATTTATGTCCAGTCAATACATTCTCTCCCATAGAAAACTGGCTCCAAAATGAAACTATTTAACTCCCCCTCAAATACTTATCAAATGTCTACTGTACCAAAGTATTGAGATAGTGATGGAAATGATGTTGGAGGAAAAAAACACAGAAATGAAATGAACACAGCCTCTGCTTTTTTAAGATAAGATTGTATAGGAAATTGGTCATCTTTTTCTTTTTTTAGATTTCATTTTTTTTTTAGAACAGTTTTGGTTGTTTTAATTTTCATTTTTTCTTATGACCTTTAATGTGGAGGATCTTTTCATATCCTTATTTGCCATTTGTATATCTTGTTTGGGGCAATGTTTCTTCCCTGAGGTCCTTGGCCTATTTTTTTAGTCAGGTTCCTCTTTTCTTTTATTGTTGAATTTTAACTGCTCTTTCTATATTTTGGATAATAGCCCTTTATCAGATGTGTCTTTTGCAAATATTTTCTTCCAGTCTGTGGCCTGTCCTCTTATTCTCTTGAAAATGTCTTTTCCAGTGCAGAAGTTTTAATTTTAATAAAGTCCAACTTACCAAATATTGTTTTCATGGGTGGTGCCTTTGGTGTTCTATCTAAAGAAGGCATTGCCATACCCAAGGTCATCTAAGTTTTTCTTCAATGTTATCTTCTGGGAGTTTATTATCTTTGGTTTCACATTTAGATCTATGATCCATTTTGAGTTAATTTTTGTGAAAGGTATAAGATCTGTTACTGGATTCTTTTTCTTTCTTTCTTTTTTTTTTCTTTTTTTGTCTGCATGCAGATATCATGTTCCAGCACCATTTGTTGAGAAGGAGATTATCTCTGCTCCATTGTGTTGCCTTTGTTTCTTTGTAAAAAAGCAGTCAACTGTATTCATGTGGGTCTTTCTGGGCTCTTGATTCTGTTCCATTGATCTATTTGTCTATTGTTTTCATCAATACCATAATGTCTTGATTACTGAGACTTTATGGTAAGTCTCAAAGTCAGGTAGGTAATATCAGTTCTACAAATGTGTTGTTGTCCTTCAATATTATGTTGGCTATTCTGGGTCTTATGTCACTTCATATAAACTTTAGAATCAGTTTTTTTATATCCAAAACTTACTGGGACATTGATTCGGATTGCATTGAATCTATATTTCAAGTTGGGAAGACTAACATCTTGACAATATTGAGTCTTCCTACCCATAAGTATAGACTAATTCTTCACTTATTTACTTCTATCTAAATTAGTTCATCAGAATTTTTTTTAATTTTTTTTTTTTTTTTTAATTTGACAGACAGAGATCACAAGTAGGCAGAGAGGGAGGCAGAGAGAGAGAAAAGAGGAAGCAGGCTTCTGGCTGAGCAGAGAGCCCGATGCGGGGCTTGATCCCAGGACCCTGGGATCATGACCTGAGCAGAAGGCAGAGGCTTTAACCCACTGAGGCACCCAGTCGCCCCTAGTTCATCAGAATTTTATAAATTTTTCTCCTGTAGCTCTTGTACATATTTTTTCTTTAAGATTTTATTTATTTGTTTAACAGACAGAGATCACAAGTAGGCAGAGAGGCAGGCAGAGAGAGAGGGGAAGAGAAGTAGGCTTCCCGCTGAGCGGAGAGCCCGATGTGGGGCTCAATCCCAGGACCCTGGGATCTTGACCTGAGCCGAAGGCAGAGGCTTAACCCACTGAGCCACCCAGGTGCCCCAGCTCTTGTACATATTTTGTTAGATTTATATCTAAATATTTCACTTTACGGATGTTAATATAAGTGGTATTGTGTTTTTAATGTCAAGTTCTACCTTTTTTCCTGGTATATAGAACTATGATTGACTTTTATATATTAACCTTGTATCTTGCAACCTTGCCATAATAATTTATTACTTACAGGAATTCTGTAATTTAATTTAATTCTGGATTTTATTTTTTTAAAAGATTTTATTTATTTATTTGACAGAGAGAGATAGATCACAAGTAGGCAGAGAGGCAGGCAGAGAGAGAAAAGAAGGGAAGCAGGCTCCCCACTGAGCAGAGATTCCCGACGCGGGGCTCGATCCCAGGACCCTGAGATCATGACCTGAGCCAAAGGCAGAGGCTTAACCCACTGAGCCACCCAGGCGCCCCTGGATTTTATTTTTATAGACAATCCTGTCATGTTCAAACAGTTTTATTTCTTCCTAATCTGCATACCTTTTATTTCCTTTTCCTGTCTTATTACATTAGCTAGTACTTTTTTTTTTTTAAGATTTTATTTATTTATTTCACAGAGAGAGAGATCACAAGTAGACAGAGAGGCAGGCAGAGAGAGAGAGGGAAACGGGCTCCCTACTGAGCAGAGAGCCCAATGTAGGGCTCGATCCCAGACCCTGAGACCACGACCTGAGCTGAAGGCAGAGGCTTAACCCACTGAGCCACCCAGACGCCCACATTAGCTAATACTTTTAGCTAATGTCAAAAAGAAGTAGTGAGAGAGAACATTTCTACCTTGTACCTGATCTTTGAAAGTTTTGGCTTTTTCGCTATTTCAGTATGTTGTTAGTTGTAGGTTTGCTTTTTTATCAAGGAAGTTCCTTTATATTCCTGGTTTACTGAGAGTTTTTAATCATGAAAAAGTGTTGGATTTTGTCAAATTTTTCATTTATTGACACAAACTGTGTGAGGTTTTTTTTTTTAACTTGCTAATATGATGGATTACATTAATTGATTTTCAAATATTAAACAGGCCTTGCATACCTGTAATAAATCCCAATTGGTGATGATGTATAATAATTATTTTTATTTATTGTTGTATTATATTTACTAATATGTTCTTAAGGTCTTTTGCATCTATGTTCATGAGAGATATTGGTCTATAGTTGTAATGTCTTTGTCTGGTTTTGGTATTAGGGTAATGTACTTATAGAGTGAGTTAAGAGGGAATTAGTCATCCTAATGGTAGATAATGTTAAATATTAACCATCAAATGAGTATTTTTGTTTAAGAAATAGAGACCACAGGGGTGCCTGGATGGCTAGGTTGGTTGAGCATCCGACTCTTGGCTTCTGCTTGGGTAGTGATCTCAGGGTGGTGAGGTGGAGCCCTCCAGCTGGGCTCTGTGCTCAGCAAGGAGTCTGCTTATCCCTCCCCTTCCCCCCCGCCTCTCCCCCCGGCTCATGTACTCTCTCTCTCTCTAGGATGGATTAATAAATAAATGTTTTTAAAGATGGTATTTATTTATTTGCCAGAGAGAGAGAGCGTGCACAAGCAGGGGAAGCGGCAGGCATAGGGAGAAGCAGTTTCCGTTGAACAAGCAGTCTGCGGCAGGATGTAATCCCAGGACTGTGGGATCATTGACCTGAGCCAAAGGAAGATGTTTAACCAACTGAGCCACCCAGGTGTCCCAATAAATTTTTTAAAAAAATGTTTAAAGAAGGGGAGGAAAAAAAAAGAAATACAGACCAGCAGGGCACCTGGGTAGCTCAGTTAATTAAGCCTCTACTCTTGATATCAGCTCAGGTCTTGACCTCAGGGTTGTGAGTTCAAGCCCCACATTGGGCTCCATGCTTGGCATGGAGCCTACTTAAAAAAAGCGAAGAAATGAAATGAAATACATGCCACTATTCTTTCCTTTGTTAACACGTTCTTTTTAGAGGGGCGCCTGGGTGGCTCAGTAGGTTAAGGGTCAGACTCTTGATTTTGGCTCAGGTCATAATCTCAGGATTCTGAGATCAATCCCTGTGTTGGGCTCCATGCTAGGCAGAGAACCTGCTTAAGATTCTCTCTCCCTCTTCCCTGTACCCCCCATAAAAAAAAAAATCTTTTCAGAGACAGACAGGATATAAATACAATTAAAACTATGTTCAAGTGGGGGTGCCTGGGTGGCTCAGTGGGTTAAGCCTCTGCCTTCAGCTCAGGTCATGATCTCAGGGTCCTGGGATTGAGTCCCACATTGGGCTCTCTGCTTGGCGGGGAGCCTGCTTCCTCCTCTCTCTCTCTCTCTGCCTGCCTCTCTGCCTACTTGTGATCTCTGCCTGTCAAATAAATAAATAAAATCTTAAAAAAAAAAAAAAAAAACTATGTTCAAAGGGCACCTGGGTAGCTCAGTCGTTAGGTGTCTGCCTTCAGCTGGGGTCATGATCCCAGAGTCCTGGGATCGAGCCCCACATCAGGCTGCCTGCTCAGCAGGGAGCCTGCTTCTCCCTCTCCCACTCCCCCTGCTTGTTCTCTCTATCAAATAAATAAATAAAATCTTAAAAAAAAAACAAAAAACAAAAAACTATGTTAAGGGTGTCTGGCAGGTTCAGTCAGTAGAGGTTGTGACTCTTGATCTTGAGGTTTTGAGTTTGAGCCCCACGTTGGTTATAGAGATTACTTAAAAGTAAAATCTGTAAAAAAGGGCGCCTGGGTGGCTCAGTGGGTTAAAGCCTCTGCCTTCGGCTCAGGTCATGATCCCAGGGTCCTGGGATGGAGCCCTGCATCGGGCTCTCTGCTCAGCAGGAAGCCTGCTTTCCTTCCTCTCTCTGCCTGCCTCTCTGCCTACTTGTGATCTCTGTCAAATAAATAAATAAAATCTTAAAAAAAAAAAAAAAGTACTATGTTCAGTTCTGTTTGAATCCTGATAAATTGGTCACCATTCATTTTTTCACTTCTTCAATGAACATTTGTTCATTAACTTACAGTGTATCAGATATTCAGAATATTGAGACAAATAAGGCATAGTCACTGTTTTTAGGAAGCTCACAGTGTATTTGGGGGAATAAATTTGTAAACTAGTAATAGCAAAGCATTTTTTAAGTAATACAATAACATGGCATGGTAATAGATTTGTCTATGCTAAGCACATTTCAAAAGTGTCCACTTCGAAACTGACAACAGACCTAAACATAAACTTCAATGTTCTAACAGATAAGATATTGACCATTTCAAGATGCCTATTTAGATTAGGAGTATAGGGCTCTCTGCTCATTGGGGAGCCTGCTTCTCCCTCTCCTCCCCACTTTTGCTGTCACTATCTCTGCCTCTCTGAAATAAAATTTTAAAAAAGAGAATAGATTAGGAGTATAGCATATAGCATTAAAGAGTAAGAATAACAAGTCCTATACAGTATGTGCTTACAATTAACTGATGATAGCTAGACTAGTACTAGAGGTGTTTTGTTTTGTTCTGTTTTAATGTCAAACTGAGGGCTTAGCTGACAGCAGAGCTTCAGAGATGAGTGGTGCCAATGAAACAGACACAAGGCTGATTGTGCATTTCTTTAAATTGGCTGTATGTTTTACTGATGAAAAATAAAACTTCAGAAATGCTAGTATACTATAGTATTACTATAGTAATCTTTGAATACATTATGGACTGGTTCTTGGGAAATAAAGGAAATTGTATCACTTTCATCAAGTTATCAAGCCACATCCATGTATATCCCTAAAAGAAGTTTGTTTTCTAACGGTTTATTCTCTAAATTTTTTCAGATGTTTGTGAATCACTACCTTTATTAACAAATCATTTCTATAATCATATTGTACAATTTACTAATTAGGAAGGCGCCTAGTTGGCTCAGTCAATGGAACACACAATTCTTGATCTCAAGGTTGTCAGTTTGAGCCCCATTTTGGGTGTATAGATTACTTTAAAAAAAAAGAAGAAGAAGAAGGGACACCTGGGTGGCTCATTCAGTTAAGTGTCTGCCTTGGGCTCGGGTGGGGATCCCAGGGTCCTGTGATCAAGTCCCACATGGGGCTCCTTGCTCAGTGGGGAGCCTGCTTCTCCCTCTGCGTGCTGCTTCCCCTGCTTGTGTTCTCTCTCTGACAAATAAATAAACAAAATCTTAAAAAAGCAAACAAAAAAAACTTTTTAAAAAATTACTAATCAGGTTCTAGATTGTTTAGATATTCAACAGCCCTAAGGATAGGCTTTGGACATGTTTTATTCAGCTAATTTAACAAACATTTTTTTGTTCACCTATTTGTTGGGCACTGTGGACATAATAAAATGTCTGTCCTCAGAGTACTCACAATTTAGAAAAGTAAGCAAATATGTTAACAAATAATTGCTATGGGATATACTAAGTCCTATAATATAGGTATATTTGGGATAGGTTGTGGCCCAAAGGAAACCATATCATCTTAGGTTTGTCTGGGAATGTTTCACAAAGGGGAGAAGATAACTGGTTATTGTACATATGACTAGGAGTTAGTCAGTTGGGAAGGATATTCAAGATGAAAAAGTACAAAAGAGTCAGTCTTTTTTCTTTTTTTTTTAAAGATTTTATTTATTTATTTGACAGATCACAAGTAGGCAGAGAGGCAGGCAGAGAGGGGGAAGCAGGCTTCCTGTGGATCAGAGAGTGAGATGCCTGGCTTGATTCCAGCACCCTGAGATCATGATCTGAGCCGAAGGCAGAGGCTTAACCCACTGAGCCACCCAGACGCCCCAAGAGTGAGTCTTTAATGATATGGTATGATGGGCTGACTTGTGTTCCCCCAAAATTCATATGGAAGGCATAATCCCCAGTACCTCAGAATGTGATTGTATTAGGATACACGGCCTTTAAAGAAGTAAAGTTAAAATGAGGCTTTAGATGGGCCCGAATCCAATCCTACTGGTGTCCCTATAAGAACAGGAAATGTAGATATTCAAGAGTCACCAGGGATGCAGGCACACAGAGAAAAAGACCATGCACAAGTCAAGGAGAAAACCCTGAGGAGAGACCAAACCTGCCAACACCTTGATCTTGGACCCCAGACTCCAGAACTGTTAAGAAAATAAGTTTCTGGGGGCACCTGGGTGGCTCAGTGGGTTAAGCCTCTGCTTTCGGCTCAGGTCATGGTCTCAGGGTCCTGGGATCGAGCCCCGCATCGGGCCATCTGCTCAGCGGGAGCCTGCTTCCCTTCCTCTCTCTCTGCCTGCCTCTCTGCCTACTTGTGCTCTCTGTCAAATAAATAAATAAAATTAAAAAAAAAAAAAAAAAAAGAAAATAAGTTTCTGTTGTTTAAGCCAACTGGTCTGTGGTGTTTTGTTATGGCAGCCCGCAGTGTGTGTTTTTTCACACCACCAAGCAATTCCTCAGTTCTCAGTCATGATAACAGAATACCCTCCCATTTCAACCCAATTCTATCTACTATGAGATAGCATCAGGTGTCACAGGGTAAGGGCCCAGCCCCCAAGACTGCCTCCCTCTCACTCCACTTCAGACACTAGTGGCAAGCCCGGGTTATCAACTACTGGAGATCAGAGGTTCCAACAACCCCCTCTTGGATTTCATTAATTTGCTAGAGCAGAACAGAACTCAACAGAACTGAAAGAACTAAGAAACATTTCCTCACATTTATGAGTTTATTATAAAGGCTGTAATAAAGGATACAGATGAAGAGGTATATAGGGCTGTTGGAGCACTGTGTTTGAACACTGACAGTTGGTTCAGTTTGGCTTGGGCAAAGGAGAGATATACCTAAAATGTGACTAGTGTGACTGAGGAGTTTACTTATTAGCTGCATCCCATTTTAATTCATTGAGTTTGTATTTAAAAACTGAAGCAGTGTTGGGGCACCTGGCTGGCTCAGCCGTTAGAGCACGCAACTCTTGATCTTGGGGTGTTAAGTGTGAGTCCCATGTTGGGCATAGAGATAACATAAAAAAGAAGAAAGAAAGAAAGAAAGAAAGAAAGAAAGAAAGATAGAAAGAAAGAAAGAAAGAAAGAAAGGGGGAAGGAAGAGAGAAGGAAGGAGAGAGGGAGAGAGAGGGAAGAAGGAAGGGGAGGGAAAGAAGGAGGAACGGAGGAAAGGAAAGAAAGAAAGAAAAGGAAGGAAGAAAAGAAAGAAAAAGTGAGGAAAGCGAAAGAAAGAAAATGACAGAAACAAAAAAAAATTGAAGCAGTGTAAAAAAATGAGAAGTACCATAAAGTGTTTTTGTTAAACACAACTTCATTGTTTTGATCAGACAAGCATTTAATCATTTCACCTTAATTGTTGAAAATTTAGTGTCCCAATTAAGGTGTGCTGTAAGTATAAAAAAGATTGAATTTTTAAGATCTAGTACAAAATAAAAGAGAGATAGAAATATCTCATTAATAATTTCTTTATTATCTATAGGTTAAAATTACAATATTTGGTATATATTAGGTTAGATAAAATATAATATTGAAATGCACCATTTGTTTTTACTCTTTTTAAATGTGACTACAGGAAAATTTTAAATTTTTTATATAGTTCACATTATGTTTCTGTTGGACAGCACTGATCTAGACTTTATTCTGTAACACTGAAGACATTTGAATAGGAGAATGATATGATGATGATTTTGATTTAGTGCAATTCATCTAGCACTGGTACAGGATAGACTGATTTTTGAAGGAAATTGGAAGAGGAGCGATCCCCTTAGAAAGTGGTAAAGGTCTGAGAGCTCGGATTAGGTGCTTCAGGATCAACTGGAGTGACAAATGGCTGAAACCCAGTGTAGACAGGAAAATCAACATTTCTCAAATTTTTTCTTTCTTTACACTGTTGTTTTCATATTCAAAATGAATTTTGACTACACCTAGCCTATTAGAGGAAGATTAGTAAATAACATGCAAAAAAAGTTGTTCTTTAGGGGGAAATTACAAATGCAAGCAAAGAATAGAATTAACTCTGGCGATCTTTAGGCATTAGCTTTTTTTTGCCCGCCTTGAAATGCCAGTACGCTGTTCTATGAAAGAGGTGGCTTTCTCTGTCTTTAACTCTCCCTGTTTAAAGTCCTGGATTCCTTGACTTAAGGATTTTTTTGATTTGTTTGTTTTCTTCCTCAGTTATCACAGTAGCAGACATCCTCCCACAGAGCAGCAAGAAGCTAGGATTCAGATGTATGGTCTGCTGATACCTGTGTTTGGACCTAAGAGATTTCAAAGCATTTTTCATTCATTACTTTTCTTCTTAGCAGACCTATATTAAACTATTAGGTGGGAATTTCATAACGTTTATTCCCAATCTATTCCATTTTTAAATATAATGCCACATTTCTTATGTTGTTTTCAGTAAAGAAGGAAGAACACCTCACAGGAATCAAATGATCCCAAGATACATTTTAGGACATTTACCTTGCTGGCCTGTACCTAGCATAATCACCAGATTAATCACCAGAGTTGTAACTCCTGAATGATTGGAGCTGGGATTCTAAGTGCATCGAAGACCCCAATCAAACAGCCCATCTCCCCAAAACATCAACACACAGTTGCATTGAGCAACTGTTATCTGTTGCCCAGGGGGAGGATTGCTTAACTGGGGCGTCTCTGTGGCTAAGCTGATTTCTGGTCAGCAGTTTCTTAGATCCCTCTTACTCAAGAAGCATTTATCTTAATACATTCAGCACGCTTTTAGATGCTCGAGATTCCGTTGAATTCCAGTTATAACTTTTAAAAGTACATATATTGCTAGAAGAATGCTCTCTGTCCCTATTAACTTGCTTAACTTTCTTAAAGGTAATTTTCTCAGACTGAGTTAGCCAGACAAAATATATTTCAGATCTGTCTCCCTTTCACCCTCCCTGCTTTTTTACCAAGAAGAAAATATTGTACAGAATTCACACATCTAAAACTTAACCTTCAGTGTTGTCTTTCTCTGTAGCTGTTTTACACAAATTAATTTGGGACACATAAATTCTGCGCCTTCACAATTCCATTTATTCTTTTGTTAACCATTGGGCAAATAATTACTGGGGCAAACACTGTGCTCTGGAATTACCTTGGAGCCCACTTTGAGCAAATGAAGGAGGTAACACAGACCGACTTTGTACTTTTACCCGTGCAGTTTGCTCTTGCGAAACATTAAAGACTAATTATACAAAGCTTAGGAAGAGGGAGGAAGAAAAGATAAATGATTTAGAGCCAAGAATGACACTGTGACACAAATAATAAATAAAAGCCAAGATAAGAAAAACGTAGAAAAGACCAGAGGAAAACAGAGCATCATCGTCCTCTTAACTCTAAGCTGCAAGGTTCAGCCGTGAGCCTCTTGGGTCTACTGAGTACTTACATGTGACTAGTACAACTGAGAAGCTGAATTGTTGATTTTTATTAATTTAATATCGGAGCGATTTAAAATATTTTCCCATCAAACACAGCTTTGTTGTTTTGATGCTGTATTTAACTGTAGAAAATTTAAGAGTCTAAAATGGAGATGTGTTATAAACGTGAAATATACACCGAATTTCAAAGACATAGTTGGGGGGGTAGTAAACTACCTTAGTAATAATTGTTATACTGATGTCATACTAAAATGATATTATTTGGGTTATAGTGGGTCAAATAAAATAGTTACTTAAATTAACCTCTCCTGTTTCTTTTAAAAATTTTAATGTGGCTACTAGCAAATTTTATATTACATAAATAGCTTGGATTATATTTCTATAGGACCTCACTGCCATACAGGATATTCTTTGTCCTTTGGCTGCTAAATTCAGTTGCTGTGGTAACTAAAGGGGCCTCTAGGCTCAGTGTTTCCTGGAAGGACAGGAATGAGGTGGGGGAGGGGAGGTGTGACCTCAGGGAAGGTTTTCTTGGATGTCACGTTTCACTTATACTTGGTTCTCTCAGCTAACAATTTAGAATTATTATTACTTTTTTTTTTTTTAGAGAGAGAAAACATAATCTGGTTTGTTTCAGGTCCTGTAGCATCAGTTTGAATTCTAGGCCCTCAATCAAAACCTAAAAGAAAGATATACTAACACCAGTTTACCAACTAGGAAAATTGGGTCCAATTACTGTGCTCTGTCCTTGGTCACCCTCTTCCACAGAGTGAGGTTGTTGCTAGGCTACAAATTAACCGGCATTAGGAAATTGACCATTGATATTCCCACGCCCCACCCCTCCCAAGAGTCTTCATTCCCCGCCCCCCACCCCCCACCCCCGCCCCTTCAAAGCCTTGATACTATCTCTCACCCAAATCTTTAATCAGAACTAAATTGTTTTCTTTGTTTACTCACACCCTGGGCCTCCTCCCTCTCTTCTTTCATTATCCTTCATCTTCCTCCGTTCACATTTTCCCTGTTTTTTCTACTCATCTTGCTCAATTTTCTTGTATGACTGAGTAATCAAATACTTATCTCACACTTCTTTCAAGAAATTCACAGTCATTAATCAACAGGCTATTGATTATTCTCTCTAGTTGTGTAAAAATCAGGTGGGCTTGTCCCTTTTTTATTTTGTTAAGTAGAAGTGAGTTAGAGGATTTCTGTCGCCTTAGTGCCTGAGGTCCTTGGTCGTGCTCTTTCAAAGATGAAGACCCGTGGGTAGCAAAGCAAGAGCAAGAGCATATAAAGCTCTGGGGAGGGGGGCGCCTGGGGTGGGTTGCCCCTGGACTTTCTAAATTTAGGGGGTTTTGTGAGCTCTTTTGTGGAATTATCTTAAACAATCAGGGTGTGCTGAGTCCTGCGGATTAGGGCTTCGGTTATGTATCTGTCTACCTGTTAGGTTAATGTCTCTATGCTGTTGGTCTTTTTGCAGACGTCTGGGGGCTTATGTCTTTGCTTCCCCTTTCCTGTTTTAGAGACCAGTGCTTTGTGGTTAATTGTCTTATTTTAGTATGTTTTGCACCTTGGGAGACAGAGAGAAGTGAGATGGGGAAAATCGGAGGGGGAGATGAAGCATGAGAAACTGTGGACTATGAGACGCAAACAGGGTTTGGGGGGGGGGGGGGGGTGAATGAGCCTGGTGGTGGATATTATGGAGGGCAGGAGGGCACGTATTGCGTGGAGCACTGGAAGTGGTACATAAACAATGAATTTTGGAACAATGGAAAGAAATAAAATAAAATAAAATGGAAAAAAAGAGTAAGTCAAAAAAATGAAGAAGTCATCTCTGCAAATGCTGCAAAGCAAAATAGTGTACTCCTGTCCAAGCTGCAGAATAAGATGTCACTTCATTTGAACTGTCCTGACTCCGTATTTTCTTGTTGGGGACCCTGACCCTGACTACCTGGCTGTCCAACCAACTCCTAACAGAATAAGAAGGGAAATACTATAAATTCCTTAAAAGCTAGGACCTTTTTTGTTCTACATACTGATGAATCCTCAAGCTCTTGGAGAGTACCTGACGTGCAGTGTGCACACAACAAACACCTGTTTCGCTGAATGTGGTCATCTTTCCATCTCTAGATGCTAGAAACCTGAGGCTAGAGGCACAACATCTCAGAATGGGTAGGATTCAGAGTAAGTGGTAGGGTAAATGCCATCTTAAGGAGTTTGAATGGTATCCCATAAGCAGTTGATTCTCTTGTTCCTTCAACCCAGGAGAGGTGGTCTGGCTCCCAGATACTCAGGTTTTCTTCCTCCCAGGAGAGATTGTGCTAATCAGAGGACAAAGAGAGCCAAAAACTGGCCCAGTTCTTCCCTTGCTAGCTTTTCTTCTCCAGGCTGCCCTTTCTTCCCCTTTAAGATGGTAGACCCAGCCTATAATCAAAAAGGAGGTGATAAATTCATAGCATGGTGAATCTATCTGCTTACACTCCAAACAACCTGAACTCTCAGACAGTAGCACCCAGTCGACTTTATCTTATATAAGTAGCATTTGGTTTCATCTCTTTAGATGGACTTTATTCCCAGCAGATGTGAGAGCAAAAATTGAAGTGAATTTGCCCCCCCCTTCAGGCTTTTCTGGTAGCATTTTGTCTTTGAAACTAAGAGATTATCGCTATTAGAAGAGGGAAGAAAGACGAGTTTAAAAAAAAAAAAAAAAAAAAAAAAAAACCCTGGCACGGGGCGGGTGTCGGCTGTGGTTTTAAAACCGGGTGGGGAGGGAGGGAGCCCTTGCCTAGGGCGGGGGCAGAGTTTGAGGTCACAAAATTCCGCTAGGTCACGGGATCTGTAACGGGGGTGGAGGGAAGGGGGGCTTGTCTTACTTGCAGGCTCCACCCTTTGCGGAGATTATAAATCCGTCCCTGCCTCGCTGTAACGGTGAGAGTGAGGGTGGGATCGTGCGTCGCAGTTAGTCTTTGAGAGGAAAGCTTGCTGCTGAGGGCATTCTAGAGGTTTTGTTGATTGGAAGACGTGTCTCTGGGGTCCCGCTCCTAGATCTTTGTTGAAGATTGGAAAAGAATTAAATTAAGGCCATGGGGACCCAGAAGGTAAGATTAATATAATTACCAATTATCTTTGCTCGTTTTGGGGGTACACTCAGAAAGGCCGGCATTAACGGAGATGGCTGTGCTCTGTTTTATTACGAGTCATGTAGCCATCTAGCCATCTTCAGGCCTTTTCATTTTTTCTCCAGCCTGTGATGCTGTGGTTCTGTCTGTTCTCTTTGGATGTCACAGCGTCTGAAGGACTTAATCCTAGTCCCACTCACCTTCCTGTCGCAGGGAAAGTCACCTGGAGAAGTTGTGTGTTTCTCAGGGGTTTTGTTGCTTTGGCTTGGTTTTAGCATAGTCACATGATATTAAGGATGTGGGGGTGAGATGATTGAGTGTTCAGGATGCTTGGCTGTGTTGATTACAAGTGTGGGTCTCAGTGAGGCAGCAGGAAGATTGCTCTGGATGCATTAAACTTGAAAGGACCTGGGATTCGTTTGAGGGCTTGGGTCAGGTGTCCAGCCATCTATTCTCTTACTCGGTCCATGGATACTAAGGGGGGAGAATTCTAGTTGTCCTTATTGGTGTTGTGATTGTGAGTGCACGGCACATTAATGTGTTATTGTGTTACGTATGTAGTATATGTGCTGGGAGAAAAATCAGTCGCCAAGGTGAGCTTACTTGAAAATAAGGGGAGATAAGAAAAGGGGTGAAAAGGGAGGAGAAAATAAAGGTCCTCAAGAATAGCAAATGATGAAGCAAAGCAGAAAGGAAGAGGTCAGTATTGACGAGAAATGGACTAAGCAGAAAGAACTGTGTGAGTGCGAGGGCGTCTTGGGTACTTAATGCCTGGCTGTCTGGGGTGCAAGGTCAACTTGGGGAACTGAAACTTCTGGCTGGCCACTCTAACATAAAGAGGGGGTGGTTAAGGTAAGGAAGGATTTGGTGAGGGGAATGCAGCAGAAGCTGTATTCCACCATAAAAATCGAGTTGGAAATCTAAAATAAACACATGCTTGAATTACTCCCAGCAAGGTGAGAGAGGACTCCCCCTTCCCCAGCCCATCTCAGGTCAGTTGGTTTGGGAGTGAGCTTGTGCTCTCCCCCTACTGGGTGGGGGTAGCAGTACTAAACGAAGTGAACAGGAAGAATTTCAAATGAGATCAGGATACTGTGGGCAGATTTTGTAGATTCCATTATCCAGAGCGAAAAGAACAGCCCAGTGGCAAAGGCACCACCACCACTCTGGGCTTCAGTGGGATCTTGGGTCCAGAAGCAGACAGCACTGGATGTAGCTGTTTCCAAAAGAATCCCATTTCTAGGAATCCCAAGGCTCCCTCTCTTCCTGAAGTTCTATGCTTGTTTTTTGTTTTGTTTTTTTGTTTTGTTTTTTTTTTTAATAAGGAAATACACTTTTTTTTTTTAAAGATTTTATTTATTTGTCAGAGAGAGAGAGTACACACAAGCAGGCAGAGAGGCAGGCAGAGAGAGAGAAGGAAGCAGGCTCCCTGCCGAGCAAGGAGCCCGATGCGGGACTCGATCCCAGGACCCCAGGATCATGACCTGAGCCGAAGGCAGTGGCTTAACCCACTGAGCCACCCAGGCGTCCCTCTATGCTTGTTTTTATATGGAGCAATTTTTTTTTTAATAGTTTGAGACCAGTTAACCCAATTCCTCTTAACTTTCTTCCCAGTTTTTCTTGCCACTTTTCCCGAGTTTTTGTGGTTGTCTATATCTCCGGAGAAGTTCTCAAGTATAACCTGTGCTTTTGTGTTCCCCCATTCATTACCTAAATTTCGTTAAGTTTTTGTTCTTTCCATACCACTCCTAGGCCAAGTGCTCCTAATAGATCTCCTGAATTACTAAGAGACAATCATCAGCGGAGAGCTTTAAGGACTGTTTCTTCCCCTTTCCCCCCCACCCCAGGTCACCGCTCCTCTGATCTTTGCCATCTCCGTTGCTACAATAGGCTCTTTCCAGTTCGGCTACAACACTGGAGTCATCAATGCTCCTGAGATGGTGAGTGCCAAGCGACCAGAGCTAGAATTTGCAATAGGGAAATTATTCCTTTAAGTAGGGTTTCGAGAATGAAGAATTTCAGACAAACTTGGTATCTAGCTTGGTGAAGGCTGAAGAGGCAGAATAATACTGGTGGGGAAGTCTAACCGAATCCTTAGTCAAAGGAAAAAGCTCAGTTGCTCCCCATACCCTTGACTGTAATCCATTCCTCTTCTCACCCTGTCAGGATAAAGTTCCTTTATTATCCCTCAGGGCTTAGTTACAAGGAGGGTGGGAGGGTCTTAGGGGAGGACTGGGGTAGTCGCAGAACATCATGCTGCTCCCTACTGGGATTTTCAGGACAAATCAAAATTGTTCTTTTCAGAGCTACCGTGAACCTCCAAAATGTCTGGATCTCTTCCATCCCCGCCCATTTACTTGATTATCTACCAGTGATTGTAATGCTGGTTTTTTAGGAGGGGAGGATCCCCAGTATTTGCTCCTTCTTATTCAGCCATAACAACCTATCTGTCCAATCATTTTAATTGGCAGATCATAAAGGACTTCATCAATTACACCTTGGAGGAGAGGTTGGAAGACCCTCCCTCTGAAGTGTTACTCACTTCCCTCTGGTCCTTGTCTGTGGCCATCTTTTCCGTTGGTGGTATGATTGGCTCCTTCTCCGTTGGACTCTTTGTTAACCGCTTTGGCAGGTACTGACCAGAAACTGTGTAAGGAAGGGGGCTCTTCCGGTTGCATTGAGAACAGGTATTGAGAATTAGGGTGGGGAGGTGATGATGCATTTGAATGCGAGCATCCCAGATTCCCATGGAGGCAAATAAAGGATAGGCCAGCTGGCATGAGTAGGACTGATTGCAGCTCTGCTGCCCATCAAGAGATTAGCCTTTGCATCCAGCTGTAGTTAATTCAGTACTCTCTAATAAAGTACGCTGTGAATTTCCCAGAAACCTACTTGATTTAAAAGATCAGAAGTTGTTTGCTTTTCTTAGAAAATTTGGGGTTTCATGCAGGTGTTTACAAAGCAGGATTGGGAGGAAACGCTTTATAATCCTTGGCCTATGGCAAATGTGGATAATGGCCAAATAACTGACATTTTTCCCCCCAAAAGAAAATTGAATCTTCTCATTCTCTGCTGACTTAGTAAAATGTCTTAGTGGAACACGTTCAGTAATGATTGGTGAAGAAACCATTTCGTTTGCTAATTAGACATTCTGGAAACACAGATGGAATTCAACATCTAATAAAAACTTAAAGCAGTCCATTTTATTTGATAACACTTGGGGTTTGTTGTGTTTGTATTTTTTGAGGCCACCATGTGATTACTAAAGTCATTGAAATTTTAATGTGGCCCTCCCATAACTGGGTGATTTTTTCTTATCATTATTAGCAAAAGAACCTAATAGAGGAAGTAGGGAAACCAGGAAAGGAATGCAGAGAAATGTAAAAGTGAGGATGAGGGATAAAACTTTTCTCTTAACAGAGAAAAGTCGTTTTTCTCTCCTTTGGCCGCACATTTAGGATCTCCCAGGGAGCTTTTAAAAGTACCAGTGTTTTGAGAATTCCCTGGGAATTCCAACAGGCCACCCAAGGGCAGAGTCCCTGAAGTCTCTTCAAGCGTCCGCAATAATTTTCAGCGTTAAGCTCTTACTTCGGACTTTCTCTAGTTGTTTCGGTGGTTTGGCCTCCCACACTTAACACATAGATGCAGTGATGTATTATTTTATACTGGCTATCAGTATTTACTGTAAATGGCCTCACCATAGACTAGCCGAGAGCCAGAGAGCTGAAGCGGTCTGCTTTCTGTGCATGGAAAAACTTGCGAAAATCTGTCTCCATTAATATGTTGGTGGCACCTAAGCAGCTATAACAAAATCTAGTAAGAAGCATAACAAGAGCAGCACTGGTCCAGAAATTGCTCGAGTGTGTTTGTGGACCAGCTGCATCAGAATTGCCCAGGGCAGTGGTTCTCAGACCTTAGCGAAACGCAACACCTGGATGACTTCTGGGAACAAGGTTGCTGGGCTTAGTCCCAAAGTCAGACCTAATGATTTAGTAAATTGAGGTGGGGTGGGACAGTTTTAATTTCTTGCAGATTCCTAGCTGATGCAGTTAGTTTGTGGGCAACTTAGAGAACTACTGGCCCTTGTGCTTGCTAGAATCCTGGCTGCCACTGGGGATTAAAACAATCTTAAACAAACAAGTTCTCTAGGTGAGTTTTTCTGTGGACAGAGGTGTAAGAACCATTGATCTTATCTCAACTAGAATGTTCTAATAACAGACTGGAGGAGGGTAGAGAGATAAGGAAAGAGAAGATCCCGCTGGGCCTATTTGCTGACTTCTCCTGTCTTCGGTTAACCTTTCAGGCGCAATTCAATGCTGATTGTCAACCTCCTGGCCGTTGCTGGCGGCTGCCTTATGGGGTTCTGCAAAATTGCCGAGTCGGTTGAAATGCTGATCCTGGGCCGGTTAGTTATTGGCCTCTTCTGCGGCCTCTGCACAGGTTTTGTGCCCATGTACATTGGCGAGGTCTCTCCGACTGCCCTTCGGGGGGCTTTCGGTACTCTCAACCAGCTGGGCATCGTCATCGGAATCCTGGTGGCTCAGGTACCCCAGAACTCCTATCTAATACGTGTTAGTTTCTTGGCTCATAAAATGAGTTGACATAGATAAAGCTCTCAGGAATCTCTGGAGTATGTAAGTTTCAGGTGTTCATATTACCGTAGCTCACAGATAGCCAAAGAAGCAGGCAGCATAGAGAAAGAAGAAACAGAATTTATCTTTTCCTTTGATAAGAGAATGGATGATTTTCTGAATTTTTTTTAAGTTTATCTTTTTTAAAATTCAGTTTGTGAGAGGGAGAGATCGAGCATGAGTGCGCTCACAGGAGCCGGGGAGGAAGGCTAGTGGTGCAGGGAGAAGCACACTTAACCCACTCGCATGCGGGACTCGATCCCATGACCCTGGGATCATGACCTGAACCAACTAGCAGATAACATAACCCGACTGAGCCACCCAGGCGCCCTGAATTTTTTTTTTTTTTTTTGATTGATTTGAGGGTTATATAAGGTATGAGCCTTATAAAGTATCATCTTTATCTGGTTTCTAGATCTTTGGTCTGAAAGGCATCATGGGGACGGAAGACCTTTGGCCCCTGCTTTTGGGCTTCACCATCATTCCAGCTGTCCTGCAAAGTGCAGCCCTTCCGTTTTGCCCCGAGAGTCCTAGATTTCTGCTCATCAACAGAAGGGAAGAGGAGAGGGCTAAGGAGAGTGAGTATCCTTCACATCTTCGCTGTAGGAATTTTGGGGTCGTGTTTTATTTTAGGATGAGGATATTGGATCTGTGTTTTGTCCGCTCCTTTCCTTGCTCCTCTGGACCCAAGTGGAGACTTTCCTGATTGCTCTGGAGTCAGAAACTTTGCACCCCTTAAAGAGTAAAGTGAGAAGCAGGTTAGGGTTAGGGCACGGATGCTAATAGATGAGCCATTATCTGGGGCTCATTCCAGTGTGACTTCTTCCCAGCTGAGTTACAGGGGAAATGAAGTCGAGATGGCACCTTATCTTTATCCTTTTGTCTGTTTGACCAGTCCTCCAACGATTGTGGGGCACCCAGGACGTGAGTCAGGACATCCAGGAGATGAAAGATGAGAGCTCGAGGATGGCGCAAGAGAAGCAGCCCACCGTGTTGGAGCTCTTCCGATCGCACAGCTACCAGCAGCCCATCATGATTTCCATCATGCTCCAGCTGTCCCAGCAGCTGTCTGGAATCAATGCTGTGAGTAGCTGCTCTGTCCCTGGCTGTCCCACACATGCTTCCACTTGCCGGAGGGGCAAAGCGAGGGTGGTTGCTCACCTCCTTACTACCTACAGAGTCCCCACGATTCTTGCACACAGCAGCCATTACAAAAATGTTGGTTATCCAGGTTTTGACTTGTTCTATTTTTCCCTTTTTTTTTTTTTTTTAAAGTTTATTTACATAATCCCTACACCTACCCTGGGGCTAGAACTCACAGCCCCGAGATCAAGAGTCCCATGCTCTTACCGAGGGCTCCAGTTAGACGCCCCTGTTTTTATTTCTTTAAAATTTTATCTGCAGTACATGTTTTCCATGTGGGAAAATAAGTAAATAATAAAACAAAAAATTCATCACCTTTAGTCTTGGAACTTGTCTATATGTTGGAACTTGTTAATACTGTTCTCTTTCAAACTTTTTTTAAAACATTTACCTACTTTTAATTAATCCTCTTTTCTGACCATTCCTTCTTTATTTCTAGTTGTCTTTTACTCTGATCAATCCTATCTGATGTCATCGGTGATAAGGCAGGCCGTGCAGCTGGAGCAGATACAAGAATTTACCTCTGTGGCTTTTCTCCAGGACTTTACAGTCTTTAAAAAAAAAAATCACTGTAAAGCCCTGGGGAATAAGTAGGAAATAAATACAAGAGATCTGGGGGCACACTAGGAACTTAGAGCTGACCTTACTATTCTCTCTGAATATAGTGACTCAGTTCAAAGTGGGAGGCAAAGTGGAAGCTGGCATTTGGCAGGTAGCTTGAATTCTGCAGATAACTAAGGACCTTCTAGCTCTTGGGTTCTAGTAGTGGTAAGAGAATACTCCCATACCTTCTAGCCATTCGCAGATAGTGTTTTTGGGTATGAAGCACAGCCTTGTTCTGATTCTGCCCAGAGGGTTTCTCATCACATCATTCTTCAATCAATACGATTAGGTCATTCTGTAGCAAAGCATTTTGCAAAACACACTTACTTGATACTCAAAATAGCAAGTTGGTCCTTGGCCTTTTCTCCCTCACATACAAGAAGGTTACTTGTATTTGAAATAGCAGTGCTTTTCATGAAGGATTAGAGGCTGTTACATCAGAAACTGGGAGAAAAAGTAGTTTTTAAAAAACCTCTTGAGGTGATTTGATGGATCCCAGTTTCAAATTTTGTCATTTTTAAAAATCACTGTGGCCAGGGCGCCTGGGTGGCTCAGTAGGTTAAGCCTCTGCCTTCGGCTCAGGTCATGATTTCAGGGTCCTGGAATGGAGCCCTGCATCTGGCTCTCTGCTCAACAGGGAGCCTGCTTCCTCCTCTCTCTTCCTGCCTCTCTGCCTACTTGTGATCTCTTCTCTCTGTCAAATAAATAAAATCTTAATAAAAAAATAAATAAAAAATAAAAATCACTGGGGGCGCCTGGCTGACTCACTCGATAGAGTGTGTGACTCTTGATCTTGGGGCTTTGGGTATAGGGATTACTTAAAAATAAAAAATCTTTTTTTTTTTAAGATTTTTATTTTGATTTTTTTAAGTTTGACACAACACGAACGGGGAGTGTTCCTTCTTTTGCTATGTTTTTGTCAAATAAATAAATAAAATCTTTTTTTTTTTTTAGATTTTATTTATTCATTTGACAGAGAGAGAGAGATCACAAGTAGGCAGAGAGGCAGAGAGGCAGGCAGAGAGAGGGGGAAGCAGGCTCACTGCTGAGCAGAGAGCCCGATGCGGGCCTCGATCCCAGGACCCTGAGATCATGACCCGAGCCGAAGGCAGAGGCCTAAACCACTGAGCCACCCAGGCGCCCAAAATCTTTAAAAAAATAATGAATATACATAGTTTCCAAGGTTGTAGGTGTTTTAAGAGTTCTTGAGAAGGTAAGTCCCAGTGTAAACGCATGTGTTCATCACAAAGTCTGATGACAATACGGGTGTAAGGGGCAAACACTCCAGATGAAATTGTAAACTCCTGACCCAAACCTGAAAGACTGAACCTTAGCCGATCTAGATCCTGTTCCCTTGTTCCCTGGAGGTCTGAGTTCAGTATTTGGACATCTCAAAATTAACTATGGTAGCTGTAGCAACCCTACATTTCAGCAGGCTGACCAACAAATAATAAACAATAGTATAAACTGTAGCTTACTTAATACTAAGTAAATGTTAAATTAAAATGATAGCTGGTGTCATTTCCTCAAACACTTGGAAAGGACCTAGGGTTAGGGGTCAGCTGAGGTTCTGTTTCTATTTTCACGAGCAGGCTGAGGTTATTTCCAGTTGCTTCGCTGTCAGAATAGGATATCTGTGTGCCGGTCACTGTTCAAGGGTTCAAGGGTTAGAGGAATTGTCCATTGAAGAAGCTAAATTGAGGAACTTGCTATGGCTGGCTTTGTCGGAAGATCATGCGACTTTTGATCTCGGGGTCTTGATTTCCAATGCCATGTTGGGTGTAGAGGTTATTTAAAAAAAAAAACAAAAAAGCCTTTAAAACAAACCAAAAAAGCTTAACCAATAGTTATTAAGGAGGAGACTTCAGTGAGCAAGAGGAGTAAACATTGAAGAAGAAAATGGAAACAAGTAGCTAGAATTGAGAACCAAGAAGAGAAGAGGGATAAGATATAGAAGACGATTTCTTTGTAGAAAAGACACTGAGTGAACCAAAAAGCCCAGAAAGGACTCCTTAACCTCCTGGGACTCGGAGTTTATTTTTCTGAGGGTTTTTTTAACTGCTGTGCACAGCTGCGGTTTCACAGTTGTATCTTTTGTTTCCTATCAGGTCTTCTATTATTCAACAGGAATCTTCGAGGACGCAGGTGTTAAGGAGCCCATCTATGCCACCATTGGCGCGGGTGTGGTTAATACCATCTTCACCGTTGTCTCTGTAAGTTGGATGGTGTGAAAGTTTGGGGACGGGGGTAGGGGGCGTTCTTACGCTGGGTTCAAAGCTGGGTTTCTTGTCCTGCCATCTCCCTCCTCCCTACCATCATTTAAACAATAAACCTTTGTGTTACCTCGTTCTCCTCTGGGGAAGAAGAGCTGTTGAATGATGGGTATAAAAGTCTTTACTCACTCCAAGCAAATTAGAAGTAGGTGAGAAAGAGGGAGGTATTAAAGGGATTCTGTAGGATGCTTTAAACTCAGAACTAAAACGGGAAGTGTGGGTGTGCCTGCATGGCTCAGTTGGTTAAGTGACTGCCTTTGGCTGAGGTCCTGATCCCAGAGTCCTGGGATCAAGTCCCGCATGGGCCATGTAACTCAGCAGGGAGCCTGCTTCTCCCTCTCCTTTTCTGGTCTCATGCTGTTTCTCTCCCTCTTTCTTTCTCAAATAAATAAATAAAATCTTAAGTAAATAAACAGGGAAGTATGACTATAACAAGTATCCTGCTGTTGGTAAGGCAGATTCAGGTAGTTGGTAACAGTGTTTTCCTGAAAGGGAAAGCAGAAATTTTACATTCTGTTCTTCTTTTAGCTGTTTCTGGTGGAAAGGGCAGGGAGGAGGACTCTGCATATGATTGGCCTCGGAGGGATGGCTGTTTGTTCCATCTTGATGACCATCTCCTTGTTGTTGAAGGTGAGTACTCTTTGAGTGAAGGAGAGGGAGGGGATGGGAAGAGAAGGTTATAGGTGACTCTGACATTGGGTGGGAAGGTGAGGTCGGAGATCCATAAAGTCACGTGTTTTACAAAAAGTGAATCATCAGAGATGTGTAATGAAACTGCTATTATTCTATATATACATTCTACAGAACACAGGCTTGTAATTTAATTCTTCATGTAATGTTGAGATAGTTTTTCCCATTTTACGGGTGATGAAATGATCCTAGTGCAGAATAACACATGTGAGCACAAGGCTAGGAATCAAAAACCCAGCCTTTTGAGTCTTAAGTCAAATAACTCCATTGTACCCCAGGACAGAGGGAGCTTTTCATTATCCGTCAGTCCTCATCTCTGGGAGGCTAGATCCTATCCCGGCTGAGCTGTCTTTACTACTAACTTTCTTTGTTCCTTCCTCATTTAGGATGACTATAATTGGATGAGCTTTGTTTGTATTGGGGCTATCTTGGTTTTTGTGGCCTTCTTTGAAATTGGCCCGGGCCCCATTCCCTGGTTTATCGTGGCCGAACTCTTCAGCCAAGGACCCCGCCCAGCTGCAATGGCAGTGGCTGGTTGTTCCAACTGGACCGCCAACTTTCTCGTTGGGCTACTCTTCCCTTCAGCTGCAGTAAGTAAATTACAAACAAACTCAACCAAGCCCATCTCGAAATCAGCTCACTAAAGCCAACACATTTAAAATCTGGCAACTGATGCCGCAGAGGATTAGATACTGAGTGTTTCATGTTTTGGTGTTTTGTTTTGTTTTTTTAAAATTTTATTCAAGATACTATTTTTTTATTTGTCAGAGTAACAGGCAGAGAGGGGAGCAGGCTCCCTGTGGGACTTGATCCCAGGACCAGGGGATCATAACCTGAACTGAAGGCAGACGCTTAACCAACCAAGCCACCCAGGCGTCCCTAGATTTTATTTATTTTAGAGAGTGAGATTGTGGGAAGAGGAGGAGCAGAGGAAGAGGGAGAGAATCTCAAGTAGACACTGCTAATAAGCATTGTGCCTGACCTGGGGCTTGATTTCCTGACCCTGAGATCAGGACCTGAGCGAAAAATAAAGAATTGGGACACTCAGCCAACTAAACCACCCAGGCGCCCCAGATGTCAAGTGTTTTAAACCAGATTTTCTTCTCATTTTCAATGGCATATAGAAAAGGAAGGAATGGTAGCAAAAAAAAGGTTGAAGCAGGAGGGCAAAACTGGGAAACTGGGGACCTCTCTTTTTTTAAAGTGAACTCTACCCCCCCATCATGGGGCTCAAATTCAAGACATGGAGATCAAGAGTCACATGTTCTAATGACTGAGCCAGCCAGGTGCCCCAAAACTGGACATTTTTATTTATTTTAATTTTAAAAATCTCTACACCCAGCTTGGGGCTCGAACTCATGAGCCCAAGATCCAGTCACGCACTCTACCAACTGAGGCAGTCGGGTGTCCCAGTACTGGGAAATTTGAAAAGACCGCTGGTCTGGGGTGATTACAGGAATAGTTCTGTCTAGATACAGTGATCATGATCAGTCTCAAAGGATTCCAGAACAACACTTAAATCCACAGTTTGAATTAGCTGGCATTTATGATCTCATGACCTTAAAGACTCATTAATAATCATAGGATATTAATGAATGAATGAGATCCTATTATAAAATGACCTGGAGCTGATTCCTTAAATAAATGTACTTGCAGTGGACATGGAATGCATTTCCTATATCTGTGAGTCTTTCAGAAACCAGATTTTTTTTTTTTTTTTTTTTTTGAAACCCGGATTTTTAAAATAATCAGAAGTCCTAGGGCCCCTGGGTGGGGCTCAGTCAGTTAAGCATCTGCCTTCAACTTAGGCCATGATCCCAGAGCTAGGATCCAGCCCTGTATCCGGCTCCTTGGTCAGTGGGGAGCCACCTCCTCTTCCTACCTGCCATTCTCCCCTTCCTGTGCAGACACTCTGTTTCTCTCTCTCCTCTTTCTGACAAATAAATAAAACCTTTTTTAAAAAATGTCCTGGAATACTCAATAGGTATTTGGGAGCAGATAGGGATCTTTAATGAATGGGAAAAGGAATGACACAGGATTAGAGATAAAGTAAGTGAGCAGTGGCATTTAAAGACACAAAGAAGACTCCGTGTTCTTGTTAAATGTGGAAGGCTTGTGCCTCGAAGCCTCCTAGAAATGGATGGGAAGGAGAGGTTTGGCAATGATCAGAATTTACACTGACACTCTTTTTTTGGTATCTTTTCACTAGTTCTATCTAGGAGCCTATGTTTTTATCATCTTCACTGGCTTCCTCATTATCTTCTTGGTCTTCACCTTCTTCAAAGTCCCTGAGACCCGTGGCAGGACTTTTGAGGAAATCACACGAGCCTTTGAAGGGCAGGCACGGGAGGCTAACAGAGCTGAGAAGGGCCCCATCGTGGAGATGAACAGCATCCAGCCAGTGAAGGAGACTGCCACTGTCTAAGCCATGCCTCCTTCCCGCCTCCCTCCCAACATGGAAAAGCCACCTCTCCCCCAGATGAGGGAGAGACCTCATCAGGTTGTAACCCAGGACTGTTTCTGAATGCTGCTACTTGATTCCTTTCTCTTCCCACACACTCCATGAGTACTCAGAGGAACCCAGTGCTGGAGCTAGTATCTTCAGTGGCTTTCGAAACATTTCATTTCTTGGACATTTTCTCTTCTGTTGAGGAGAGACCAAGTGAACCTACCTTCATTTCAGGAGGAACTGGCCGCTTGCCATATGACAACATTGCCAGCTCTTCCTCCCTTGGGTTCTAACAGGGCCTCGTGAGGGCCAGTAGGGGGGAGTAAGAGTGAGGTGCAGTTTCCCTGATCCCAGACTTTCAGGAAGCAGATGTACATGAGTGTGGAGGGCAGAAAGGGATTAAATAAGAGCACCTTCCTTGCTTCCATACAGCTCTGCAGAGCAAATTAACTTGAGTTTATTTATTTAATCTTCTGGTTTTATTGCATAAATATTTATTTTTTTAAGTGTAAAATAATTTTACCAAATAATGAAAACATAAGGAAATTGAGGATAGAGGGAGGCGCTTGAGGAGAGGTTATAGGGTAGAAGATGCGATGCTGGAGAGAGAGGTCGAGGTGCAATAGGCAGATTCAGGGAGAAGCGTAATGTGTTCTCAGAGGGTATGTGATGGGGTGTGTGAAGTCTGCACGTTGCCTCTTAACCTTCAGGTGAAAACTATAAAGTTTAATTTCTCAGAAAAGTCATGTGCCTGTATTAAGAAGCTACTGGTTACTTTTCGAACTTGTTTCTTTGTTTAAAATTATATATAGTATTACTTGAAACCTAGGGTTATTATTAAGATGGGCATTATAGCTAATGGTGGTGGGTGGGTTCTAACTTTGGTTGGAGTCCAGAGAAGGGAAGGTTATTTCTAGAAATCTTTCTCCCCTCACTGGACAAAACTACTTCCCCTTGTTGCAGACTCATGGGGTGGGGGGTGTTTTAAGTATTCCTAACACCCCCCTGGTAGGAGAACCTTCCAAATGAAAAGCCCAAAATAGTGGTTCTTGGTAGAGGTTCTGTATTTCTCCATTTTGTTCTTTAGAAGATTTTAGTTGTTGATTTTTAATTATATTTAAGCCATAGCTTTAAAAGAATTCAGAGGAGAATGTTCATAAACTAACTTGGAACTTGTAACCTCAGCTCTGGGAGAGGATTTTTCCTGAACGATTATTACCTAGTTAAGTATGTTACTGCTTAGGGTCGTCGCATGCTTGTTCTGTTACCATATTTGCATAGTGTGACGGCAGGTGCCCTTAGGGGACCGTACATTTGGGGTAGTATGAGTAAATGTGCAGTGTAGCCCACACTTGAGAGAGTATGAATGTATGTGCACTGTCACTTTGCTCTGGGTGGGAGTAGATGACTGGTAACTTGCGCCTTTGTTCCTACAGCCCCCCTTTGAATAAAAGGTATTCAAACTCATCTCCATATATATATATATATATATATATATATATATATATATATGAACACTGCCTTTGCTGGGTAGAATTTGTATCTACAGTTTTATTCCAGACTTCAGAGTTCAGGCTCATCTGGCTAATTTTCCTTGTCGGGCAATTGGGGGAGAACACCTTAAATCTTGAGATGGAGGGTGGAGGACTCTGCCTCCCTCTATACCCACACAGTGGCAGTGGGAAAGGAAAGTGTGAGATCAGAACATATGGCCTCTTGGAGGGGAGTGGGAGGAGAGAGGGAGCCTTTCTTTTAAGGGGGTAATAAACAAAGTGAAGACTTCTAACTGTAGAGCATTTTAGAGTCAGACAAGGTGGAGGGAGGGATGTACGCTTGCCTCAGGTCATGGACACCTCTACAAATCATCTAGTTTCCCAGTATTTTTATAAATGAAGATTCGGCCCCATGACACCTACTCTGTCTTCCCTCTTTCATATGTTGCTTGATCACCCTTCTCTCCTTGGTGCTTAACATATTTCAGACCCTTTAGCCAAACCCTTGCCCTTAACAGTATTTTAGTCACCAGTTCTCACTGTTACCCCTGGTCACATCCTATGGAAAAGAAACTCAAAGAGCTTCTATGGAATGGGGCTTGGTTGACCAGGTGACTTTAACCACCCCTCTGCTTCTGAAGACTAAAAAAACAGTGGGTTGGCAGTAACGCTGTGTGGAAGTTTTCCCATTTCTCGGTGACCAGATTGTGAATATTTGCAAATGTATTTTCTATTATTAATGTTACTGTGGTTCTTTGTTTTGAAATAAAAACTCTGAATGTACATAGGACATCATAGGCTTTTTAAATTCTGCTTTGGTTTCAACAAAATCAGCTTTAGTTTACATTTCTTAATTTCCATTTATTTATTTATTTATTTATTTATTTTTTAAGATTTTATTTATTTATTTGACAGACAGAGTTCACAAGTAGGCAGAGAGGCAGGCAGAGAGAGAGAGAGGGAAGCAGGCTCCCCGCTGAGCAGAGAGCCCGATGCGGGACTCGATCCCAGGACCCTGAGATCATGACCTGAGCCGAAGGCAGTGGCTTAACCCACTGAGCCACCCAGGCACCCTATTTATTTAAAGATTTTGTTTATTTATTTGACAGACAGAGATCACAAGTAGGCAGAGAGGCAGGCAGAGAGCCAAATGCGGGGCTCGATCCCAGGACCCTGGGATCATGACCTGAGCCAAAGGCAGAGGCTTTAATCCACTGAGCCACCCAGGTGCCCCTTAACTTCCTTTTAGACAAGAAAACACACCCACTTGCACTCATTAACAACTTCATGCCTTCATTTATGGACTGACATTCTGACATTCCCTTCCTTACATTCCCTATCCTTACTAAAGTTACCTGAATGGCTCCTTTTTTATTTCTATTTGGCCCAGGCATGAGCTCTGACAAGCCTTCCTGCCGGCAAACGTAATCATGACACCGGTACTCTGTTAGGAGGAAGGAGAATGAAAGAAACCCTGAATGTCCTGAAAGAGCTTGGGGATTGCACCATATTCTCCATAATTGTGGGAATATCAAGTCCCTTTTTCCATTTTTGCTCTCTCGGTCCATTTTCCAATAACCAGAGTAAACAAAAAGATCGTGTCACTCCTCTGCTTAAAGCCTGATTACATCTTGTCACACTTAAAGTGGCATCCAGACTCCCTTACTATGACCTGTAAATTTGGTGACCATACATCCTAGCTGAGTCCTGTTACCCTGGAGTAATACTTAGAGTATATACTGCTTTCATTCATTATCAAAACCCCCTAAAAATATCTTAGGGCTACTCTACCTAAAACGTTTCCTTAACTTCATCTCTTGTTTCTCTGCTTACAGAAGTCTAGCCCCGCTGAGCCTTCTAATTCTCAAACACTTCATTATTAGTAGGTGCTTTGCACTTGTACCCCTGTGCTTAGAATAGTCGGCCTCAGGGCCGCCTAGGTGGCTCAGTGGGTTAAGACTCTGCCTTAGGCTGGGGTCAAGATATCAGGGTCTTGGGATTGAGTCCTATATTGGGCTCTCTGCTCAGCAGGGAGCCTGCTTCCCCCCTCTTCTCTCTCTCTGCCTGCCTCTCTGCCTACTTGTGATCTGCGTCAAATAAAATCTTAAAAAAAAAAGTATTCTGCCTCAGAATTTTGTATGGCTCAGTCTGTCTGGTGAGTTAGGTATTAGTAAACAACCTCTGTAGAATATAAGCTCAAAAGCAAGTACCTTGTCTGTCTCGCTCCTGCCCCGAACACTGCTGGACATCAACTGATTAAGTGTTATCGAACTGGTTGGCTCCTATCAGAAGACAAACTACACAATGGTTTTATCAGAGAAAGTGGAATATAAAGAATGTCAAGCTGGGCCACCTGGCTGGATTAGTCAAAAGAGCTTGTGGCTCTTGATCTCACGGTTGTGAGTTTAAACCCCACATTGGATGTAGAGATTACTTAAAAAAAAAAAAAAAAAAGTCAAGGTGTAATAAGTAAAAAATAGAATGGGTACCTGGCTGGGTCTGTCAGTGGAGCAAGCGACTCTTGATCTTGGTGTTGTGATTTCAAGCCCTACATTGGGCATGGAGCCTACTTTAAAAAAACTTTTTAATTAAAAAAAGGAAAATAATAGAACTAAATATGGTATTCTAGAGCTGAGGAAGCGTATCCAGGGAGAGACACCCTTGGAAGAGAGGCCACCTCCCCAAAGCTGAGGCTCAGTTCTTTTTTTTTCCCAAGATTTTATTTGAGGAGGGGAAAGAAAAAGCGGTGTGGAGGGTTTGGGGGAGGCGGGGGGGGGGGGGGGGAGCAGCAGGAAAGGGAGAGGAAGGCTCCCCCTGAGCAGGGAGCCCAAGGCGGGGCTCAATCCCAGGACCCCAGGATCATGACCCCAGCCAAAGGCAGGCGCTTTACCGACTGAGCCACCCCAGGCACCCCTAAGGCTCAGATCTTCTTTGAAAATGCAGAGTTGGGGTGCCTGGGTGGCTCAGTGGGTTAAGCCTCTGCCTTCGGCTCGGGTCATGATTTCAGGTTCCTGGAATGGAGCCCTGCATCTGGCTCTCTGCTCAGCGGGGAGCCTGCTTCCCCCTCTCTCTCTGCCTGCCTCTCTGCCTACTTGTGATCTCTGTCAAATAAATAAAATCTTCAAAAAAAAAAAAAAAAAAGAAAGAAAATGCAGAGTTGTAGTCTACTGGATAGAGAAATTTGCTGGATTGCACAGGCCAGAGCTGGTGTGGCCTGAGAAGCAGGGGACAACTGCAGGTGAGCCACAGCTGGTGGCCAGATATGTTGAGTGTACAGAGGGGGTCAGGGCACCAATTTGGGGGGAGGGAGGGCGGTCCTTGGAGCCTTGTGGGAAATGATTGCCAGACATGGGCTGGGGCTGTGAGGTGACTGATGGAGCTTGTATTCTGGGTGCATGACTGGGGCAGGGTGCCACCAAAGTTTTGTCATCTATGGTTTGGCCACTGGAAAGAGCAGGAAAAGCCCCATTCTTCCTAGAGTATCCTAACAGCACCATCTACTGAGAAAACTTCACTGTGCTTAACACTCTCAAGAAGAAATGATCTAAAGGCATTCCATCCATTACCAAAAGGATGAATTTGGAGCCCAGAGGCAAAAAATCAGTAACCAGCAGAATAAATGTGAGATGACTGGCTGAAGTGGTCCTGGGCTGAGAGAATGACTCTTTCCACACCTCCCAAAGTCTACCTGTGCTTTTGATAAAATTCAAGTTAAAACATACCACCCTTTTTAAAAATTTTTTTTCTTTTTTAGCCTAAAAGGGTTTTTGCAGAACCTTTGGTCAAGGTTCCAGCTGGAAGGCTGCAGGGAAAGTTGGGCTGGTGGCCGCAGCCCAGGTTTGAGAAAGGGAGACGGGGAGAGGTAGGCGTGCCCCTGGGCCTGGAGCCTGGCGCTGTGAGATGCTGGGGAGTGGCCACAGGTGGGTACCAGATCACAGGTGAGCCCCAGTCCTCCAGCTCTGGCTCTACGTTCCCAGGGCTTCCCTATGCCATCCTATCACCAGGGAGAACTACTTGAGTGTCGATTCCCAAAGTGACCCCAACGAATCAAGTGTCAAATCTGTGCCCTGGATCCGGGCCCTGGTTGCGACGGCACAGGTGTAACCGCCGTCGCGCCGAGCGCCGACCTTGTCTCGGGTCGCCGCCGGGCTCGCTCTGGGACCGCTGCCGGAAGCCGGCTTCTAGAGCGCTCAGGTTTCCGGCTTGAGCCTCTCCAGCCCCGGGCGTGGCCCTGCGGTGGGCACCGACCACTTCCTCCCCTTTTCCCCGCCCTCCCCCGCGGCGCGGCTGGAGGCCCGCCTGGCGCCAAGGAATCCGCAGACCCTGCGGGAGGCGGGGCTTCAGCCGCCTCTTCACTGCGCAGGCGTGAACGGCCGCAAACATCTAGTCGGTATCCCGTTTGGTTCAAGATCCTTGAAACCATTTCTGGTTCTAGTCCAGGTCGTAGCCCAGAAAACCTTCCAAAGCAGGTATTTCTCACCTGCCTTATTATGAAGTGAATTTAACTACCCATCCTAGATTGCTCGAGGCTTAGTGACTTAATTGATAAGCCTGAATCACGTGAGTTACATTAGCTAGATTTCAGAAATTAAATCCAAATCTCATTTTTTTAAATTTTTATTTATTTATTTGACAGACAGAGATCACAAGTAGGCAGAGAGACAGGCAGAGAGAGGGGGGAAGCAGGCTTCTTGCTGAGTAGAGAGCCCGATGTGGGGCTCGATCCCAGGACCCTGGGATCATGACCTGAGCCAAAGGCAGAGGCTTTAACCCACTGAGCCACCCAGGTGCCCCTCATTTTTTTTTTAAATGAGGAAATTGAGAGCAATGAATGAATTGGCAAAACGAGCTGGCATGGTACCTCTGTCTCTTGACTAAATGCTCAGGGACTGGAATAAAGTTAAGTAGCCAATAAGGTGTAAGGGTGCCGGTTTATACATATGTTTACCTAAATATTATAAAAAAGTGTTTAATTTTTTTAAGGTTTTATTTATTCATTTGAGAGAGAGCGCATGGGCGGGAAGAGGGATGTAAGGAGGAGGACAAGCAGGCTCCTCCTTGGTGGAGGGTGTTCTGGAGCGGAGGGATAGGGCTGGGGCCAGGGCTGCCTGCCTCTCCCTCTGCCTGCCACTCCCCCTGCCTGTGCTCTCTCTCTCTCTCTGACAAATCAAAAAAAAAAAAAAAAAGAAAGAAAGAAAGAAACTCTTTATATATATAAAGCAAAACTGAAAAAATTAGCAAATCAACCATAACGGAGAAATCAACCTATCAATTTCAATTAACCCTAGGCTAAGCAGATTAAAAACTTGCAATAGTTGAATTCTTTACCATGGACTCTCCTCCTCTGTATATGAAAGAAATTAACATTTCGTTTGCCATTTATTTTGCAGTTTTTTTCCCTACAGAATTAAAAAAAAATTTTTTTTAAGATTTTATCTATTTATTTCACAGACAGGGATCACAAGTAGGCAGAGAGGCAGGCAGAGAGAGGGGGAAGCAGGCCCCCCCCCCCCGCGGAAGGAAGAGCCTGATGTGGGGCTCGATCCCAGAACCCTGGGATCATGACCTGAGCTGAAGGCAGAGGCTTTAACCCACTGAGCCACCCAGGTGCCCCTTAAATAATTTTATTAATCAAATTTAACAATCTTTTCTTTTATAAATTTGTGTATTAATTCCTTCTTAAAAAAACGTTTTCAAAAAAAAAAAAAACGTTTTCATCCCAGTATAAGTATTAAATATTAAACATTAATGTTTCTTCTAGTAATTTTATAGCTTTCATTTATGTTCAAATCCTTGATTTCTATGGGATTTATTTGTGGGTATGCTGTGAAATAAGGATTCATCTTTGTATTTTTTTTCCTCAATATCCAGACTCAAAAATCCATCTTTTCTTCTTTGATTTGAAATACCAACTTTGCTGTACATTAAATTTTCATATGTACTTGGAGCTATTTGGGGCCATCTTTGTCCCATTGATCTGTTTTTCTGCAGAACCAAATTGTTTACATATTTCAAAAATATCTGCTGGGCTACTCCCTCCTCACTTTCCTTTTTTAGAATTTTCCATATTAATTTTTTCAACTGCCAAAAAGAAACCTGTCCTAATATTTCATTGGGATGACATTGAATAGAAATTCATTCGAGGAGCACTAACATTTTCTTTTTTTTTTAAGATTTTATTTATTTGACAGAGATCACAAGGAGAGAGAGAGAGGAGGAAGCAGGCTCCCTGCCTCGCAGAGAGCCTGATGTGGGACTCGATCCCAGGACCCTGAGATCATGACCTGAGCTGAAGGCAGAGGCTTAACCCACTGAGCCACCCAGGCAGCCCGCACTAACATTTTTATGATATTAAGTTTTCCTATCTGTATATTCCTCAGAAGAGTTTTGAGTTTTGCTTTTTTTTTAAGATTTTTTTTTTAAGATTTTATGTATTTGAGAGAAAGAGTGTGAGCAAGGGGAGGGGCGGCGGGGGAGAGAGAATCTGAAGCAGACTCTACATAGAGCAAGGAGTGTGGAACCCGACTTGGAGCTCCATCCCAGGACTATGATGACCTGAGCAGAAATTAGGAGCTGGCCGCTTAACTGACTGAGCCACCCAGGCAGCCCCCTCAGAAGAGTTTTATAGTTTTATTCATAGAACTTCTCAAATAAAATACTTAGAAGATATTTTATATCATTTTATTTTATAGGTGCTTATTGCAAATGGCATCTTTAGTATTGAAAAATAGGTTTAATAGAACCTACAAAATAGGGGCACCTGGGTGGCTCAGTGGGTTAAAGCCTCTGCCTTCAGCTCAGGTCATGATCCCAGGGTCCTGGGATCGAGCCCCACATCAGGCTTTTCCTTCCGCGGGGGGGCCTGCTTCCCCCTCTCTCTGCCTGTCTCTCTGCCTACTTGTGATCTCTCTGTCAAATAAATAAAATCTTAAAAAAAAAAAAAAAGGAACCTAGAAAATAAAACACTGGAATAATTTCCATCACTGAAAGAGTATCTCAGCAATGTTTTATGTAAGAACTCTTTTTAAAATACAGGGTGCTGGGTTGCTCACTCTGTTACGTGTCTGCCTTCGGCTTAGGTCATGATCTCAGGATGCTGGGATCATGTCCTGCATCAGGCTCCCTGCTTAGTGGGGAGTCTGCTCCCTCCACCTCTCCCTCTGTGCTCTCATTATTTCTCTCCCAAAAAAGAAATTTAAAACTCTTTTAAAAACAACAACAACAAAAAATAGAATACTATATTAGGAGAGCCTGGGTGACAGTCATTTGAGCATTGGGCTCTTGCTTACTGCCCAGGTCCTCATCTCGGGGTCATGAGATCAAGCCCTGAGATGGGCTCCACGTTCAGCATGGAGTCTGCTTGAGATTCTCTCTCCCTCTCCCTTTACCCCTTCTACTTGCTCTCTCTATCTCAAAAATCAGTCAGTCTTGGGGCACCTGGGTGGCTCAGTGGGTTAAAGCCTCTGCCTTCAGCTCAGGTCGTGATCCCAGGGTCCTGGGATCGAGCCCCGCATCAGTCTCTCTACTCATTGGGGAGCCTGCTTCCTCCCCTCTCTCTCTCTGCCTGCCTCTCTGCCTACTTGTGATCTCTGTCTCTCAAATAAATAAATAAAATCTCTTAAAAAAAATAAAAAATAGGGACGCCTGGGTGGCTCAGTTGGTTGAGCAGCTGCCTTCGGCTCTGGTCGTGATCCCAGCGTCCTGGGATCGAGTCCCACGTCGGGCTCCTTGCTCGGCAGGGAGCCTGCTTCTCCCTCTGCCTCTGCCTGCCACTCTGTCTGCCTGTGCTTGCTCTCTCTCTCTCTCTCTCTGACAAATAAATAAACAAAATCTTAAAAAAAATAAAAATAAAAATAAAAAAATAAAAAATAAAAAGTACTATTTTAGTCTACTAGTGCATCCAATCAATGTGGGTGGAAGGGTGGATTTGTATGCCTTCTATTTTACAATGCTAAATAAGGGAAGCATTTCCCAGTCAGGCACAATATTTGTTCCTATAAATATATTCAGGTAAAAGAGATACGCCATTGCACATAAAGCCTCTTTAAACATACCGATTTCTATCCAGATTTTCACCTTAATCTCATCCCTTGAATTCTTACATCCTCCCAAGAGAACTGTAGCCCCCATTAGGACTTCACCAGCAGATTATAGAACCATAGAGCATGGGGCTACTGTGTCAAGGATCCTACAAATGTCATTTCTTCACCCAATGACTATTTTACCTACTCATGTGCATATGGCTCTTGGTTCCCAACTGGGGTCAGGCCAAAGAACCTAGGCCCTTTCATCATTTCTTATTTTGATTAATTGCAAGAACATCACCCCAGGTAACTAGAGGTCAAGTTTCTTGAATTCTTCCAAACTAGGACAGATAAAGCAGGTTTTTTAGGGCCCCTCAATTTTGAAGGACCAATAGTAGTCTCATACACTGTTCTTACAGTCCAGATCCTTCCAGTAATATGCCAGTTTTCTGTAGAAAAAGATCATAGAAACAAATTAGAAAGAAAACATTGTAATTTATGAGAATTATAATGTAGAAAATAAGCAAAATGCTTACAAGACAGGATCAAAGTACCAGCACCCCAGGCTTTAAAATGAAAATTGTAGGGTCTCCTTTTATATGTTAATATACCAAAGACCCACTCCCAGGATTTGCTGGGGCTAAGTAGAGAAGGAAGGGCTTCATGACACCTGTATGGAAAATTAGACTTTTGACACTTAGCAGGTAAGGAAAAGGTGGACCGTACTATAAATTAGCAATCTCCAAAAAGGTTACTGAAAAGGCATACTGATAATATACACGTGAAAGAAGATACTGATTACATATCTTTGAAAACAAAAAGATAACACCGTTTAGAATAACAAAAAGAATATCATACTTAATTTCTGTAAATGTGCTATGATGTTTGTCCAAGGGAGTTAAACATTTACCATCTTTTCTATTAATTGAATGCTTATCTTAATAGGTGACTTGGTTATTTTTTATTATGGAAAGGTTGATTTCCTCCTTATAGTCTAGTTAAGACATGGGCTGAGAATTGCCATTGTGCTTAGCAATATGGAGATAATAAGTGATTTTTTAAAAATTTTATTTATTTATTTGACAGAGATCACAAGTAGGCAGAGAAGCAGGCAGAGAGAGAGGGGGAAGCAGGCTCCCCACCAAGCAGAGAGCCCGATGTGGGGCTCGATCCTAGGACCCTGGGACCATGACCTGAGCTGAAGGCAGAGGCTTTAACCCACTGAGCCACCCAGGCACCCCGATCATAAGTGATCTTGAAAGGAACAATTTTGGTGGAGTGATGGTGTTGACAATTTGATTGTCGTGGGATCAGAACAGAATGGGAGGATTTCAGACAAAATATATTTCAGGATAAGAGAGTATTATTATTATTTTTTAAAGATTTTATTTATTTATTTGACAGACAGAGATCACAAGTAGGCAGAGAGGCAGGCAGAGAGAGAGGGGGAAGCTCCCCACCGAGCAGAGAGCCCGCAGAGAGCCCGATGCGGGGCTTGATCCCAGGGCCCTGGGATCATGACCTGAGCTGAAGGCAGAGGATTTAACCCACTGAGCCACCCAGGCACCCCCAAGATAAGAGAGTATTAAAGAATAATAGAGGGGCACCTGGATGGCTCAGTCGGTTGAGTGGCTGGTTGCCTTTGGTTTGGTCATGATACCTGGGTCTTGGGATCCAGCCCAGCATCTGGCTTCCTGCTCAGCGGGGAGTCTGTTTCTCTCTCTCTCTCCCTCCCTCTGCCCCGCACCACTGCTTCTCTCTCTCTCTCAAATAAATAAATAAAATCTTTAAAAGAAAAAGAATAACAGGATGATAAATGATTTTTAAGAAACAACAAAATAAATCAATATATCAGGAAGGCCTGGGGCAACTGGGTTGCTCAATGGGTTAAAGCCTCTGCCTTTGGCTCAGGTCATGATCTCAGGGTCCTGGGATCAAGCCCTGAGTCTGGTTCTCTGCTCAGCAGGGAGCCTGCTTCTCCCTCTCTCTCTCTGCCTGCCTCTTTGCCTACTTGTGATCTCTGCCTGTTAAATAAATAAATAAAATCTTTAAAAAAAAATACATAAAGTAAAAATGGACAGAACTAAAGAGAGAAATAAACAAATAAAAAATATTGGAGGGGCACCTAGCTGGCTCAGTCCATGTGGCATGTGGCTCTTGATCTCAGGGTGGTGAATTCGAGCCCCATGTTGGGTGTGGAGCCTAATTCAAGAAAGAAAAGAAAACATATATATAGGGTGCCTGGGTGACTCAGTAGCTTAAGCCTCTGCCTTCAGCTCAGGTCATGGTCTCCGGGTGCTGGGATCGAGCCCCGCATCTGGCTTTCTGCTCAGCCGGGAGCCTGCTTCTCCCTCTGCCTGTCACTCCCCCTGCTTGTGCTCTCTCTCCCTCTGTCTGACATAAATAAAATCTTTTAAAAATTTATTATTTATTTATTTGAGAGAGAGAAATAAGATAGTGAGAAGAGCGCATGAGTGGGGAAGAGAGGGTGAAGCAGGCTCCCGCTGAGCAGGGAGGCTGGTGTGGGCTCATCCCAGGACCCTGGGATCAGGACCAGAGCCGAAGGCAGACACTTAAATGACTGAGCCACCCAGGTGCCCCCAAAACTGGCTTATTTTTCTTTATTCTTTTGGAAAATCCAAGTGGCATAAGGAAAGACACAGTGAAGAGCCACTGATGGGAATTAATAATCATCATCTCTCTCTTATCCTGATGAAGACTGCAGAGTGCAGAGTCTGAACAGATAAAAAAGAACCCTTGGCACTCCTGGGTGGCTCAGTCCCTTAAGCGCCTGCCTTCAACTCAGGTCATGGGTCATGGTCCCAGGGTTGTGGGATTGAGTCCCACATCAGGCTCCTTGCTCAGCAGGGAGCCTGCTTGTACTCTTGCTCTCTCTCTGGCAAATAAAATCTTAAAAAAAAAAAAAAAGAACCCTTTTTCTTGATGTAATAAATAAGTATTGATCAAAGAACCAGTGGAGGGGCGCCTGGGTGGCTCCGTGGGTTAAAGCCTCTGCCTTCGACTCAGGTCATGATCCCAGGGTCCTGGGATCGAGCCCCGCATAGGGCTCTCTGCTCAGCAGGGAGCCTGCTTCCTCCTCTCTCTCTCTGCCTACCTGTGATCTCTGTCTGTCAAATAAATAAATAAAATCTTAAAAAAAAAGAAAAAGAAAAAGAACCAGTGGAGATTAGCTTATTTGTGCTTAAGGGTTCCTCGGGCAGCACCCAAGAGACCAGCAAAACCTACACAGTTTGGGGAATGTTAAGTATGACGGTAGGATTAAGTGGCTGAGGAAGGGTTTGAGATTTAGGAAATGAGATCTGGCATGTAGAGAAGGCTGAGAATCAAGGAAGATCTAGGGTTGCAAAAAGGACAGGAACTGTGTGGCTAATCTGGTTTAAGGTGCACTTACTATATTGTTGAGCATGTTTACTTCAACCGTGGGAAACAATTGGAATGTATGTAACACAGGAAGCACATTAATTAGAGGTAAGTCGGGCCCTCCGTGGCTCAGTGGGTGCAGCATGTGACTCTTGATCTCCTGGTTTTGAGTTCACCCCGCATTGGTTGCGGAGATGACTTAAAAAAAAAACCTCTAGGGGCGCCTGGGTGGCTCAGTGGGTTAGCCTCTGTCTTTGGCTCAGGTCATGATCCAAGGGTCCTAGGATCGAGCCCCGCATCAGGCTCTCTGCTCCGCGGGAAGCCTGCATCCTCCTCTCTCTGCCTGCCTCTGTGCCTACTTGTGATCTCTGTCAAATAAATAAAATCTTTTTTTAAAAAAATATTTAAAAAATTATAGATCAGTTAGTAACCAGTAAGACAGATTAGATTTAGAGAGGCAGAGTACAGGTGCAGAGAGCCCAGAAAGAAATGGAAAGAGGCACCTAATACTCTTCTTTAGCCTAACCCTGAATACTCTTACACAGCTCTAACTATGAACTTAACATGGCCACCCATCGTTGACCCCCCCCCCCCCACTCCAGCCCCCCAAGTACTCCGCTCAGGTAGTGAAAATAAGTTCCATAGCTGTTCATCAAGCTAAGGAGAGCTAGGAGTGCTGGCCGCGGTGTCTGCGAAAGAGGAAGCCCGTGGGATTGTGTCCAGGTACCTTCCTTCTGCAGAAGCCCTGCCCACCAATGTCAAGTTCTCCTCCTCCGCCCTTGCCCCGAGTCATGTACCCGAGACCCGTCCTGGGAACATCACTTGAACCCGTCCAGAGCGCGTGTATCGCATATGCGCATACCCCGTGCCCTGAGAATTTTAAGAGATGGATTGAAGACCAGTCTAGCGTCTTCATTTGATCCGCGAGCTTTTCTGATGCCTTGCATGCTCGTACACGGGGAGGTAGCGCTACCGCTGTATTCCAGTCCTTTCTTACCTTAACCTTTCAAAATCCCCAAGAACGCTTTCTTCTAGGAGCACAGAGTGGTCCATCAACCACCCAGAAACTAGGACTCTTTTAAGGAGAGCCCCGGCCACCAGCTGCTGCTGCTGCTGCTGTTGCTTTTCAATGGGATTTCACTTCAACCCCACACAGAGGCGCCTATTCAAATGCCTACCTTCCAGCATCCTTAATCGAACTAACTTCCTGCGCCTTAAGCTTTTGTCTGCCCCAACTGGCTTCTTTATTTAACAAATTCCCTTTATCTCCCGCTTGAGGGGAAGCTCACTGGGCCCCAGGAGGCAAGCAATATTTACTAAAGTTCCTCCCCCACTTTCCTGCCCCTGTCTGGCGGGTGTCTGCCTTTACCTTCAGGTTTGCAGTCCTGGCCTGTTTTTTCCCTGTAGACACGAAGTTTTCTGAATAGGATTATTCAGAACAGAATGAAGCGTGTCCTTTACCCCGAGAACCAGGTGCTTGAAATTCAGTAAGCAAGGCTTCTAATCCTCCCACTCGAGAGCTTTGAAGCCAGACTGTGAAATTCAGGAGAGCCAGGCAGATCGACCCAAGAGTGCTTTTCCCTTTCAGGTAGAAACTGAGAGGAAAATGCAAGCCGAACATGAAGAAAACGTGAGTAAAAACTAAAATATGGTAAAGCAAATAAAATAGGACACTGGAAGTAACAACCACGTCCTTTTGGAAGATGGAGAGAGCAAGATTTTCCGAAAGAAAAGGAAGTGAAAAGATGGAGGGGGTGGCAGGTGAATTTATAAGTAATTCACCTTTGTGCCATATCTCTATTTTGCTAGTATATATTCTGGGTGAGTCTGTGACCAAAAGGATAAACTCAACGGCTTTAAATTGAGTTTGCAACCTCTCCCAGTTCTTGGCAACTTCTTCAAGCTTTTATGTGGCTTACTTATGAAGACAGTGAATTTTTTTTTTTTTTTTGCTTTTATTAACTTTATTCTCAAACAGCAATCTTCTACCTTCTTAGGTATTTATTATATAATACATATATATGTTATACATATTTCTGTTTATATTGTTATATATTTTTTATATGATATATATGTTTATATATATATATTTTTTAAAGAACCAGATTTTTAATTTTATTATTTTTTTTTTTTCCTTTTTAATCAGAGAGAGAGTGAGCACAAGCAGGGGGAGAGGCAGGCAGAGGGAGAAGCAGACTCCTTGCTGAGCAAGGAGCCCCATGCGGAACTCGATTCCAGGACCCTGGGATCGTGACCTGAGCCAAAGGGAGCTGCTTAACTGGCTGAGCCACCCAGGTGTCCCTATATATAGTTATATGTATTTTTGTTTTATATATTTATTTATTTATTTATTTATTTTATATATATAATAAATATATATATGTTAATAGCAACATAGTTTATAGTGGCAAATAACCAAAATGGAAGCAATTTTAAATAAGTTGTAGTGCATCTGTAATAGGTAATATTATACAACAATTGAGTCAGATCTTAATTTACTCACGTGGAAAAATCTCTATGATACATTCTTTGAAAACAAAAGAACAGGGCACCTGGGTGTCTAAGTCATTGAGCGTCTGCCTTCCACTCGGGTCATGGTCATCGGGTCCTGGGGTTCCCTGCTTAGTGGGAAGCCTGCTTCTCCCTCTCCCATTCCCCCTATTTGTGTTCCCTCTCTGTTAAATAAATAGATTTTTAAAAACTGTTAAAAGAATTAAAAAAAAAAACTAAAACCATGAACAACAACAACAAAAAACCACCTGGTTGGCGCAGTTGGTTAGCATGCTATTCTTGATCTCTGGGTCAGTGGGTTTGAGCCCCACTTTGGGTATAAAGATTACTAAACAAACAAAAAAACCCATAAAACAAAAAACAAAACCCACTCGTGTTTCTGTGTTCATACTCACCATTCACTTGATCTTATTTATTTATTTATTGTAAGTAAGCATTCTGCCCCGCCTGGGACTTGAACTCACAAACCTGGAGATTAGGAGTCACTCGCTCTCCTGACTGAGCCAGCTGGGCACCCCCTCTATGACATATGAATATTTTTTTTTCCCTGATATATTCTTAGGTAGAAAAAGCAGGTTGCAGAACAAAATGCATGATGGAATTCCGTATTTGGATAGGAAAATTGTGTTATAATTCTGTTGTATGTCATGTATACACATGGAAATGTCTGCAAAGATAATTTGAAAGTTAACAATGATGTTAAAAAAGTTAATTTTAGGGGTGCCTGGGTGGCTCAGTGGGTTAAAGCCTCTGCCTTCAGCTCAGGTCATGGTCCTGGGGTCCTGGGGTCCTGGGGTCCTGGGATGAGCCCCACATCACATCGCAGCATCGGGCTCTCTGCTCAGCAGGGAGCCTGCTTCCCTTCCTCTCTCTCTGCCTGCCTTTCTTCCTACTTGTGATCTCTGTCTGTCAAACAAATAAATAAATTAAAAAAAAATTTTTTTAAGTTAATAGGGGTGCCTGGGTGGCTCAGATGGTTAAGCGTCTGTCTTCATCTCAGGTCCTGATCCTTGGGTCATGGAAGCCTGCTTCTCCCTCTCCCACTCCCCCTCCCCGTGTTCCTGCTCTCTCTGTCTGTCTCTCTGTCAAATAAATAAATAAAATCTTTAAAAATTAAAAAAAAAATAAAAGTTAACTTTTTGTAATAATCTTGTTTTAATATTGTTTGAGTAGGTTTGTTTTGTTTTTTAAGGGAATGGCAAAGTCACACCGAGATCTTAGGAAGAGTCCCCAAAACTAATCTTTCCCTTAGTTCGACTATCTCAACTTCCCCTTTATGTTCTTCATATCAGAAATGTTTTGGTTTTTGGGGCGCCTGGGTGGCTCAGTGCGTTAAAGCCTCTGCCTTCGGCTCAGGTCATGATCCTAGGGTCCTGTGATCGAGCCCCGCATCAGGCTCTCTGCTCTGGAGGGAGCCTGCTTCCTCCTCTCTCTCTCTGCCTGCCTCTCTGCCTACTTGTGATCTCTATCTGTCAAATAAATAAATAAAATCTTTAAAAAAAAAAAAAAAGAAATGTTTTGGTTTTTTTTAAAGATTTTATTTAGTTATTTGACAGACAGAGATCACAAGTAGGCAGAGAGGCAGGCAGAGAGAGAGAGGAAGGGAAGCAGGCTCTCTGCTGAGCAGAGAGCCTGATGTGGGGCTCGATCCCAGGACCCTGAGACCATGACCTGAGCTGAAGGCAGAGGCCCAACCCACTGAGCCACCCAGGCGCCCCCCAAAATGTTTTGATAGAGAATATTCAATAAAGAAACCATCTCAACCTTGGCTGATACATTTAGGAAAATAAATCCTTTTTTTTTTTTTTTTTAGGATTTTTTAAAAAATATTTTTGACAGAGAGAGCCACAGCGAGAGAGGGAACACAAGCTGGGGGAGTGGGAAAGGGAGAAGCAGGAAGTCTGATGCAGAGCTCGATCCCAGAACCCTGAGATCATGACCTGAGCCAAGGCAGAGGCTTAACCAACTGAGCCACCCAGGTACTCCAAATCCTTTTTAAAAACATAATTATTAGGATGCCTGCCTGGCTTCATTGGAAGAGCATGTGACTCTTGATCTTGGGGTTGTGAGTTCTGGCCTCATGTTGGGTATAGAGATGCCCTAAATAAATACATAAATAAATTTTTAAAAAAGTAATTATCAATATTTAAGATTCTTCCAAATAGATATACACCTCTAAATTCTGACTTGCAAAGAGGTTGAAGATATAATGCTAAGTGGAAAAGATACACAACAAACTTTTAGAGGAGAATGTATGGTATCCGTAAAAATTCACATAAAACCATCCATATTATACATACTAAAATATCTGTAGAAATTAAATAAACTGTGCTTACTAGGTTCACTTTATGATTCATTTCTCTATTGCTTAAGTTTGTTCTTTTTTAAGTCTTTTTTTTTTTTAAAGATTTTATTTATTTATTTGACAGAGAGATCACAAGCAGGCAGAGAGGCAGGCAGAGAGAGAGGAGGAAGCAGGCTCCCCGCTGAGCAGAGAGCCCGACGCGGGGCTGGATCCCAGGACCCTGAGATCATGACCTGAGCCGAAGGCAGCGGCTTAACCCACTGAGCCACCCAGGTGCCCCTTAAGTCTTTTTTTTTAAGATTTTATTTATTTGATAGAATGAGAGCACAAGCAAAGGGGGACAGTAGGGAGAGAGAGGGAAAAGCAGGCTCCCCGCTGAGCAGGGAGCCCGATGTGGGGCTCGATCCCAGGACCCCGGGATCATGACCTGAGCCAAAGGTAGGCACCCAACCGTCTGAGCCACCCAGGCGCCCCTTAAATTTGTTCTTAATAGCAAGTTTTAATTTTGCAATCTAAAAAGTCCAGGAATCTTCTTTCTGCCTGTGGGCTCTGTCCCTATGCTTTCATAAAAACACCCTTTTTGGCGGGGGAGGGAGGAAGAGGTCCAATCTTTTATTAATTTATTTATCTTTTATTTATTTATTTAACATGGAGTGAACGAGCAAGAGACACAGAGAGCAAGCACAAGGAGGGAGAATGGCAGGCTAGGGAGAAGCAGGCTGAGCAAGAAGCCCAATGTGGGGCTCGATGCCAAGACCCTGTGATCATGACCTTAGCCGAAGGCAGCTGCTTAACCGACTGAGCCACCCAAGTGCCCCAACTTATTATATCTTTTTTTTTTTAAGATTTTATTGACTTATTTGACAGAGATACAGCGAGAGAGTGAGAACAGAAACAGCGAGAGTGGGAGAGGGAGAAGCAGTCTCCTCGCTGAGTAGGGAGCCCTACATGGGGCTTGATCCCAGAACCCTGGGATCATAACCTGAGCGAAAGGCAGCCGCTTAATGACTAAGCCACCCAGGCACCCCCAACTTATTATATCTTTTAAAGATTTTATTTATTTATTTGAAAGAGAGCACAAATAAGGGGGAGGGAGAGGCAGAGTGAGAGGGAGAAGCAGGCTCCCCGAGCCTAGCAGAAAGCCCGATGGGGGGCTAAATCCCAGGACACTGAGATTGTTACCAGAGTGCCAGACAGATGTCTAATTCACGGAGCCACCGACACACCCAAGAGGTCGTATCTTTTGAAAAGATAAATGCAGACTCTCTCTGATTCCCTGATGATCCTGGGTTTCACTGTCTTCTTCTGCCTTTGGGGTTTTGTCTTTACCCTAACATTCACCTGTTGGGAAGAAGAGTGGGTGAATGACATTTCCAGAATTCCTTATCTCCAAAAGAGAAGGTGGAACACCAGAAATCATCTTTCTCCTTTTTTCTTCTTTCCTTTCAATCTTTATTTTTCCCTTCTAGTATTTTTTAAATAGGTATTGGGGGCGCCTGGGTGCCTTTCAGTTAAGCGTCTTTCTTTGGCTCAGGTCATGATCCTGGAGTCCCAGGATCAAGTCCCTGGAGTCTGCTTCTCCCTCTCTCTCTGCCCCTCCCCTAGCTTATTCTCTCTTGCTTACTCTCTCAAATAAATAAAATCTTAAAAAAGAAAAAAAAAAGTGTTCTTTTTGCTGCTCTAAATCTTTAATTCTTAGCCATTTCCTTGCCTATTCCTAATGTCTTATAGCTGAACTTAATCCAAAGCAAAAACAAGCAGCAGTCAAGGGTGTTAAAACATCACTTACACAGGGAAGGTTCAGTACTGGAGAGCTAACTTTGAAGTTTCCCTAAGACCATCACTTTATAATCACTATTTTCCCATTTCTAGGCTCTAGGTCACCATTTAGTATTTCCTCAAATGTACCGGCAATTCACTACATGCAAAGAATTTTGTAAAAATGTGATGTATTATTTTCTTTTTTAATTTTTTAAAGTAATCGCTATTCCTAATGTGGGGTCTGAACTCAGGACTCTTGAGATCGAGAGTCAGGGCTCCACCAGCTGAGCAAGCCAGGGTCCCAGTGACACAGTATTTAAGAAAAAAAAATTGAGAAAAAAAGTGGCAGAACAGTGAGATGCTATGAAATGTCATACTCAAATCTGGTTGAATTATAAAACTAAAATGTGGGGATTGAGAAGTGATTTCATGTACTATTTTAATTGGTGGATCAGTGCTCTTTTGTTTTTTAAAGATTTATTTACAGGGCGCCTGGGTGGCTCAGTGGGTTAAAGCCTCTGCCTTCGGCTCAGGTCATGATCTCAGGGTCCTGCTTTCCTTTCTCTCTCTCTGCCTGCCTCTCTGCCTACTTGTGATCTCTGTCAAATAAATAAAATCTTAAAAAAAAAAATAAAGATTTATTTACTTGACAGAGAGAGATCACAAGTAGGCAGAGAGACAGGCAGAGAGGAGGGAAGCAGGCTCCCTGCTGAGCAGAGAGCCCAATTCGGGGCTCCATCCCAGGACCCTGGGACCATGACCCTGAGCCAAAGTCAGAGGCTTTAACCCACTGAACCACCCAGGCACCCCGTGATTAGTGCTGTTTTTATTATCTTCTCCATTCATAATATAGTACTTGGCACAAAACTCAAATAGCGGACAGCTGAAGATTTTGTGTTGTCCTCAGGTCTTCGCAGAAATTATCCCGGATTTCTTCTGTGAAATGTCTAGATAGTTTGATTGGATAAGGTTTCACAACATTGGACAATTGGGGGAACCACGAGGGAAAGGACCAGGAAAACTGCCTGGTTAGTTTCTCTCTGCTGCTTCAGGAAATGGATGCTCCTGTGGAGCTGGAAGGACACTGAGGAAGGTGGACTCTCAACCAGACCAATTTAGGGGTGAGCCAGAATGGGAAAAGATAGTAAAAAAAAAGGTATTAGTATCATTCATAGAGGTCTGCCTAGCCTATCCTAACATAACTTACCTGGACAAAAATGTCTATTACATATTTGCCTCAGAACTTATTATATATTGGTCTCTGCAACAGTCTATGTTAACACTGATTTATACTTTAAAACATTTGTGTTTTGTAGTTGACCTGTAAATTTAATAAGGTCTTTTTTATTTAATAAAAGCTGACATTTACAGGTCTTAAAAATCTTGGGGTGCCTGGGTGGCTCAGTGGGTTAAAGCCTCTGCCTTCAGCTCAGGTCATGATCCCAGGGTCCTGGGATGGAGCCCCAAATTGGGCTCTCTGCTCAGCAGGGAGCCTGCTTCCTCTCTCTCTCTGCCTGCCTCTCTGCCTACTTGTGATCTCTGTCTGTCAAATAAATAAATAAAATCTTTAAAAAAATTAAAAAAAAAAATAAAAATCTTAAAACAAGCTTATTTCTGGCCAGCCTTTTCCCCTCTTTTAGTTCCCTCTACCTTCCATTATTAGCCTCTTCTCTGGCTGCCCTACATTTAAGTCTCTTACAAACCTCAGAGTCTGCTTGTTACTTCCCTTCCCCAACTTTTAACTGCAAATAACCACAAATTTTATTGTTTCAATACCATTACACACATAAGGGAAATAAATTAGTTCAGATTTAATTGACTAGTCACCTAGCAACTAAGTATATATAGTTACCTTTACTCATTTCTAAGATAGCAGCCTCCTCAGTGGCTAGAGAAATTTCAGTTAATTGTTCCCCCGACATGTTAACGGTATAAAGACCCATGTTGGGGTGCCTGGGTGGCTCAGTGGGTTAAGCCTCTGCCTTCGGCTCAGGTCATGATCTCAGGGTCCTGGGATCGAGCCCCGCCTTGGGATTCTCTGCTCAGAAGGGAGCCTAGCCTACTCTCCCCACTCTCTCTGCCTGCCTCTCTGCCTACTTGTGATCTCTGTCAAATAAATAAAATCTTTAAAAAAAAAAAAAAAGACCCATATTGGGCACCTGGGTGCTCAGTCCGTCAAGCATCTGCTTTCTGCTCAGGTCATGATCCCAGGGTTCTGGGATCTACTCTGGTGGGCTGGGCTCCTGCTTCTCCCTTTCCCTCTGCCAAATAAATAAAATCTTTAAAAACTAAATCCTGTTTTAGTCCAATTTTTACTCACTGTACTACTGGTAAAATTAAGGTAGAGACAACAAAGGGTAAAGTGGGTATTTTTATTTATTTGTACTTAAACCTATCCACCAACCAGCCGAACTGGTACTATTATCATACGTTAAAATACAAAACATCTTTCTACAAATACTAGAATTAAGAGTTCTAGTAAAACCTCACAAGGGGCAGAGGAATCAATGAAGCACATTGTAGTTTTACCCTTCACCATTAAAAACTAAGGTTGTTAACAAGAAAGCCTCACAATCTCAGAAGATACCATTATCCTTCATCACATGTCTTTCTATCTTTACTTCCTATTCTTGAGGTTAGATTCTAGAGCCTGAAGATAATCACAGTAGGACTGTATCCAGTTAGCTACAGCCAGAAACACCTGTTCCATGTTGTGCACAGCCAACGCTACTGAGAGCTTTGACTCCAATCGTACCCCCTCAACAGATACAGTAAGAATAAGGGGAAATACAAAATTAAGGCAAAGATACAGGACTCTAAAAGACAAAGCCTAGGAGACGTGAAACAGCCATCGCCCAAACCAAGATCGAGTAATACTCGTCGTCACACATCTTCAGGCTGGATGTTCACAGAGTAATTTGGGAACAAATCCATGATTTGCTGGGTACTAAAATACTTAGCAGACTGCTGTATTACACTATAGCTTTCCCCAGAAGTTTCTAAGAGGGACTCCAAATCGCTGACAGAATTTTGCTGGAACTGGATCTGGGGCTGCAGGGATTCCTCTCCACAACTGTGGAGCTGGCTGTTCCAAGCTTGGGGGCACCAGGTCTGACTGGTCCAGGAGTGGTTGCTCCAAGACTGGCTGTTCCAGGAGTAGTTGCTCCAAGTTTGGCTATTCCAGGTCTGGTTGCTCCAATTCGGGTTATTCCAGGTCTGGCTGCTCCATATTGGAAGGTTTCCGGAAGTGTTCATCAGGTGTCCCTGGTGGTAGGAGTAGAAGGCTGGGTATTCCATGGCTGCTGTGCTATTCTGAAAGGAAATGGCAGATTACCTGAAAAGCTCGGAGGGAAATCAGAATTGTCTGTGGCTGAGGTTGTCCGGTTTAACAATAAACAAAACTAAGAAGTCAGTGAAAAGAAACCAGAAGAATAAAAGCTTCCCATTACCTGAGTCACACTCTTGCTCTCCTTTGGCCAGTGGTTTTTCTGCCACCTCTTACATTTCATTCTCTGGTTCTGGAACCAGGTCTTCACCTACAAAAAAAAAAAAAAAAAAAAAAAAAAAAAAAAAAAGTGTCAGGAAAATATAAAATACTGGTATAGTGTGCATGTACCAGAATTGTTAAAGATCGCCCCCCCCAACAAGCACAATTACCTAAAAATGGAGACTTCTAAAGTCCTTTCTGCAATCTGGAAACAACGCTCTGTATATGAATGTCAAAGCCCCTCAAGTTAGTTGGCTTTAAAGATGGTCATGAAGAGTGCCTGGGTGGCTCAGTTGGTTAAGCGTCTGCCTCTGGCTCAGTCATGATCCCAGAGTCCTGGGATCTAGACTGCCTCTCCCTCCCCCCTTCTGCCCTCTCTGTCAAATAAATAAATAAATAAATTTTTTTTTTTTTAAATATTTTATTTACTTATCCGACAGAGATCACAAGCAGGGAGAGAGGCAGGCAAAGAGGATGGAAAGCAGGCTCCCTGCTGAGCAGAGAGCCCGATGTGGGGCTCAGTCCCAGGACCCCAGGATCATGACCCGAGCCGAAGGCAGAGGCTTTTAACCCACTGAGCCACCCAGGGGCCCCTAAATAAATAAAAATCTTAAAAAAATAAAGACAGTCATGAAATGTTATCAAGACCCCACTTTCATATTAAAATTATTTGTAGGAGGCACATAAACACAGCACACAGATGTTAGTACTGCTCATCTGCAAATAAGCCTTTTTTTTTCTTCAAATAAGCCTTTTTATTTGTCACTACAAGGACAACAAAACACACCTTACCTGCTTATAGCTAAGGTTCAGAATGTTGGAAAGTTCTTGCATCTGCTGGAGGCTGAGGTATTTCTGCCTCTGAAATCGATCATTGAGGACATAGAGTTGGGTCTGAGAGAACACGGTCCTGATCTTCTGTTTCTTGCCCTGGGCCGTGTCTTCCTTCCTCCCCATTCTCTCCTCTGAAGAAGTGGGCGGTAGTTTCACCTTGGGACTGGTGGAGGAATCGGGGCTGTCCTGAACAATCAGATCCACGGAGGAAGGAAGAGGAGAGACTGTCGGGAATAAAACATTTTTCTCTGAAACTTTCCGAAGATTAAATCATACTCATAAATTTATTGTTTTCAAAGTATTTTTTAAGTTCTCAGAATTAGGTAGTAAATAAAAACTCTTACATGACCCCGAACACTTGGCTCACCTTTGTGCGGTGCCAACCCAGTAAGTGTGTAGTAGCTATGGCCATTTCACATCCAGTGGACATGGCCAACAGCTTACCTGCTGGGAAGCAGAGTGGGACTCAAACTTTTTTTTTTTTTTAAACGATTTTATTTTTAAGTAATCTCTACACCCAACGGGGCTCGAACTTACAAGATCAACAGTCACACATGCTCCTCTAACTGAGCCAGCCAGAAGCCCCCTCGAATCTGACAAAAGCTTTTTACTGCAAATTAATGCTCCAGAGCCCACACTGTGGCTGCTTAGAAAGCTGGGAATGATCACTGGACTCCCTTCTGTAACATCAGATTCTGGGGACTCTCTAAAATCCACAGTTTAGGGGCACTTGGGTGGCTCAGTCGTTAAGCGTCTGCCTTCGGCTCAGGTCATGATCCCAGGGTCCCGGGATCAAGCCCCACATTGGGCTCCCTGCTCAGCGGGAAGCCTGCTTCTCCATCTCCCACTCCCCCTGCTTGTGTTCCCTCTCCCGCTGTCAAATAAATAAACAAAATCTTTAAAAATAATAATAATAAATAAAATTAAAATAAAATCCACAGTTTACCACTGCCCAGTTCCAAATACCAGGACTAGCAGGAACTGAGAATTCTGACAGGCTTCAGTTTCAGTACAAACTCTGCCTTTACTAGCTCTGGGACCACATTTCCAAAAGTATTTCTGTCCTTCACGGAGTTCCTTCATTGATTAAAGCAAAGTGACAGAGAAAGTTGCTTAGCACCAGGACTTGGCGTATATCGACTTACTAAAAATTTCTTTGGGATGCCTGAGTGGCTCAGGTCATGTCCTCAGATGAGTCCTGCATGGGGCTTTCTCAGCGGGGAGCCTGCTTCTCCCTCTGCCTTCCACTCTCCCTGCTTGTGTGACAAATGAAGTCTTTAAAAAAATAATAAAGTAAAAATGAATTTCCTATATTACCTGTATTTGGTAGCCTCTTAAACTCTTAATTGCACAGAGGTATTTTATTCCCCATGCTCAATTTTAGTTGTCATGGAATAAAGACAACCTGTATGGGGCAAAAATTCACAATCTTATGCTTCCTGTAAGTAGATCTAGAAGAAAGTGGGGCTAGACCAAGGACTACGGTGGGGCATCTCCTAACAACTCACTCTACAAACTTGCACATGGCTTGCTAAGGAGGGCATGCCCACCTGCTTATGCCTACTTGCTCATACCCAAGCTGTTTCTCACGACTCAGCACTTTACTTCCAAAGTTTGAAATTATGAAAGGACATCAACCCAAAGTTTAGGAAAACAGGGTAACATTAAAATCTAACATTCCATTAAAGTAGTTGCCTACTTCCTCCTTCCGTACAGCTTAATTTTAGGGGCAATCATCATGTAAAGAACTTTTAAGTCTTAATTATCTTTACCCTAAGTCTTTAAAAAAAGTGATTTTTACCACAGATCTTTAAAAAATGGTAAAAATTTACATTTTCATTTTCAACAACTCCTGCCTGATTTACAAAAAGTACTACCTTTACAATGTCCTGAGCATCCCCCTCCCCCTGTGGTCACCATTTAGAAGCCAACCAGAGTTTCAAATTTGGGCTCTAGCCACTCTGTCAGCAGAGTAAACCTAGAATTAGCTACCATAAAATGGAATGCACAACTCCCCGGCATGTAGGAGACGTGGGCATAGCAGGCTCCCAGGATCTCAGAACTGCCGGGGTTAGTAACTCGCAGAGCCCAGGAGTGGGAGAAGTGGCGATTACTCGTGTCGCACAAAGGCGAAAACGTTTCAGTAAGGCGAGATTCACAATGACCACGCCGTTTCTGGCACTCCCTTGAAAGATACTAATCAGAAAGTTCAGAAGCTCCCCGCATCCCCCAGCTGCGGTGCCAGGACTTCTGGCTCTAGCAGTGACACCCCTACTGCGTGCGCTCTGCACCGCGAGAAGATTAAGACGATAGCTCATTTATTCCGGCACATCTGCGTTTCCAGTGCCTAGGCACCTCATCGCTCAAATACGCAGTGAACGGTCCAGATGCCGGCACCCCGGGGCCCTAGTCTCTCGACTGACAACCTGGGACAGGTGGAAGGGCTCCCGCCACCAAGTTACAACCGAGACAGGTGCCGAGAGGATTCACTGGGGACACCTGCTAGTATGAATGGCCTACAATTTCTCACGAGGGAAACGAAGGACCCTGACCCTCCTCCTGCTTCACGTTCCCTCAAGTAGATCCCCTTTCCGAGGATTCGTGTCTGCCTTACCGGTCTCCGCGGGGGGCGTCTCAGCAGATGACATTTGTAGCGACGCGTAATTTTCTTCAGGCCTGCAAACCTCAGGCATTGGAGAAGAGTCCCTAGACCCGGGCGTTCTGGGGCCAGGCGGGCACTGGGGCGGAGCTGGATCCGCACTCATGTTGGGGAGTTGAGGGGAGAGAGGGGGAAAGAGCAAGATTGTAAGGAAGGCCCAGGCTTCTGGATCCAGGTGGAAGAGCCGAGAGGAATAGGAAGACGTCCAGGTGTAAGAGTATGAGAAAGACAGGATGAGGGGGTCACCCCCGAAAGGGCAAGAGCCAAGCAGCCCAATGGAGTCAAAGGTGAAGATTCTCAAGGCTCTAGATTTATAAGGAAGGCTCCGCCATCGTCAGACCCGCCCCTCCTGGCAGCCCCACGCCCACACACACCCTTGCGAATTCTCGGTTAATCCTGTCTGCCAGTCTCACCAAGGCCATTGTCATGTAAAAGGTGGCTGCCGGGTAGTCCAGACTGGGTGGGGAACGGGAAAACGGGGGCCCGGGATCTCGAGAGAAAAAGCAAGTCCAACAATTAAATGTTTCTGGGTTCGCCACGTTTCCATCTTTTCAAATCAGAGATGCACCTGAGGCTACCTAAGGTGATCGAATCTTCCACCAGAACAATTAATTTCTTGATTTAAGACCCCTTAGGGTCTCCAAATGGAGCTACTGCTGGCAAAAGCTTCGCCCAGGGAGCTTGGTTTCCATCTTCCGAGTCCCCCTAAGGTCACAATAAAACACTTATTGTGTGTTGCTAAGGTGTCAGTTGATATTAAAAATAGGACTTGTTTTCAACGTGCCCTCATTGGGTTTTTTTTTTTGTTTTTTTGTTTTTTGTTTTTAGCTTTGAGAGAGACAGAAAGCCGGGCAAGTCTTTCCCCCAGGACTGTTGTCTTCTTTTTAATAAAAGCCCGAGGAAAGGAGCTGTAGCCGCTGACCTGCTGACTTTGGTGCCTGCAGGTAATAATTACACATAGGCTGTCAGTATGGGAAATTTATAAGTGGTTTTCATATACCTGTTGCTCAGTTTCCTCATCTGTGCCTCTTTCCGTGTTGCTGTAAAAAGTAAAGAAAATAAAGACCTAAATCCTCCTAATAGTTCTCAACACCCATCACCTACAAATCGGGGCTCTTAAGAGAAATTCTATCCTTATCCTATGCTCACGATCTCCAAGTTTGAAACTACCTTTTTGTTGTGATTATTATTTTAAACCAGTGAACAACGTGATAGATTGAGGACACCCCTTCTAATTTTATCTGGGACATTCCTGGATGTAAAATAATGAAATTTCTTGACCTGGAAAGAGGGAGGCCAAGAAGAACATCTCCCTGAGCAAATGATATTCCTGTAAATGGTCTTGCCAAAGGGTTTGTGACCAGTTCCTTTTAAAATTTCTGTTGGACCCTCCTAAGCAAACATCTTCTTCCGGCCTTTCTTTCCCCTTTTGGCTCTTTTTTAAATCCATTTTTCTTTCTCTGGCCTGGCATTTCTGCCATGTCCTGCAACTCCACTCCATCCCCGCTCTGAAATTGGTTTTTTCGTTTTTTGTTTTGGTTTCTTCCATATGTTTTCCAAAGGACCAGTTGTATGGTTGGGTTTCAGCACAAACATATTTATAGACAAAGATAACAGTTCACAGAATTCAATTTTCCTCCCCACTCTTAAATTCAATATTCGAGAAAGCTAAGATTTCTTCCTCTTTTCAGTCTCCTACTCCTCTAAGTAAACCCTTAGCAAATTTAATTATATCTTTTTCGGAGGTGCAAACCAGACTAATCCTCGCATGCGCTCTGTTCCTTGGGTCTCCACCTAGACCTGCTGGCTTTGCTGTCACAACAATTTCTGTTCTTAACTCAAGGATGCCAATTTGTGAGCCTAGGAGGGATCCCAGGACCAAAGCGCAGAGATCCAATTCTCTGTAATCTTTTCTTTGTCTTCTCAGACCATCATTCTGGAAGGGAGAAGAGTAAAAATAGAGTTTCAAGGAAGAGGTGGGTGGAAATACATTGGGTTCAGGCAGACAGTCTCCGTCTCATTACAGATAGAGTATGATTTTTTTTTTTAAAGTGGTAATGTGAGGGATGAATGGAGTGAACGAATTGTGGTGATCTACTTGCAACACCTACGTATATCAGTCCCTTAAGTCCCTTTAAGGTGTGTTGTGCACCTTAAACTAATACAATGCCATATGGCAATTATGTCTCAATAAAACTGGGGGAAAAGTAAACAAAAAAGAAGAAAACTTGACTTCCTGGCTTTCAGTTAGCACCAAACGCCTTAGTTTGCCCTCAGCTCTCTAAACCGCAGGTCCCAGAAGCTTTGTTCTTTGCTGACGGGGGTCTTCGCCTAAAGCCTGGGCCAAATTCCCTCCCACCCCCCACCTGTGTCTCATTGTATCTGGGGTCAGAGCCTCCGGAGTGAAAGACCAAAGGGAAGGGGGCTGGTAGCTAGAAGGCAAACTTACTACATTCTTTGCCCAGGAAAGCAATTTGAATAAGGTTGAGAGAATGCTTAGGAAGGTGTCAGAGACCTTGGATTTGTTGGGGTGGGCTGTGTGGGTGGAGGAGGGGTGTGTTACAAGTAGAGTCCAGGCCTGCAAATGCAAAAGTGATTTTAGATTTTGTTTTCCAAGGAGCATAATCCGGAAGGGAGAAGAAAAAAAGCGCTAAATATTAAAAATGAAAAATATTTTTTCAGAAAAGATTTATTCCTCACTTAAAGCTAAGAAATGCATGTTAGGAGACAGAATCTTTTAAGAGCACAGGTGTCCCAGCTTTGCATCAGATTTTGCTGACCTGTTAGAAAGCGACAGTCATGATGAGTATTAATATAGACTTCGCTGCCCCTCGATTTTCAGGCATAGTGTACGGATCAAATGTGGAATTATCAAATTTATTATTAATTTATCACTGGTGGGATCATCGGATTGATTATCAACTTATCGTTGATTTTACCCTTCACCCATTGTCCATTTGAGTTTACTTGAGTGTAATCCAAACTGGGAGGCGGTCACCTGTTTTCACTTAATTCTCGTATAAGTTTCTGCCTCTGTTTCTCGATTCTTTACGTTGTTTCACTCTACGTAATAAATCCAGTCTATAAGTAGCTGTTTCTTGTCCCTATAAGTACAAACGTACGTGTTTATAGATATAGTTAGTGATTTTTAACATTTATAGGCTAGGAACCATTTGTTGCTTATTCAACTAATAGTTCATGAGTGCCTTTCTTATGCTGGAGAGAAAAGAAATAATTAAACAACATCTCCACTTCTGAGGAGCTAACAATTTATTGAGTAGATCAAAATAGACCAAAAGACAATTATAATGTCGTGTGATGAGTACCGAAAATAAAAAACCAAAAATGACATGTGCACTAGATGCTGAGGGAGAACAAACAAAGGAAGATGTGGCTAGGGAGGGCAATCAGAGAAGACTTCTTGGAGGATTTTTGATTGAGCGGAGATGGAAAAGCTGAAAGCGTAGGGAAGTGAATTCCAGAAAATGAACACTTTTGGCAAAAGCAAAAGTCAGTGTCTTAGAGAAAATAATGGATCATTGGAAAATATGGTCACGAGATCTGAGAGGTAATAAAGTGACCACAAATAGTAAAACAACAAACAAACAAACAAAAACTGCATTTTTAAAAAAGATTTTTATTTATTTATTTGACAGACAGAGATCACAAGCAGGCAGAGAGGCAGGCAGAGAGAGGGGAGGAAGCAGGCTCCCCGCTGAGCAGAGAGCCCAATGTGGGGCTTGATCCCAGGACCCCAAGATCATGACCTGAGCCAAAGGCAGAGGCTTCAACCCACTGAGCCACCCAGGTGCCCCCAAAACTGTGTGTTTTTGAATTAAACCTCCTTTCCTTAGTTTATACTGTGTTGGTGTTCCACCTGCTATCCTGATGGTTCTCTGTCTCCTTTCTGGTTCTTCTCATCCCCAGACATCTAAAAGTTAGAGTGTACCAAAGCTTAGTTCTCAACCCTCTCCTTTCTTCTTCTTTTTATTTTTTTAAGATTTTATTTATTTGGCAGAGAGATCACAAATAGGCAGGGGGTGGGAGGAAGCAGGCCCCCTGCTGAGCAGGGATCTTGATGCCGGGCTCAATCCCAGGACCCTGGGATCATGACCTGATGACCTGAGTTGAAGGCAGAGGCTTAACCCACTGAGCCACTCAGGTGTCCCCTCTTCCTTTCTTCTTTTTTCTTTTTCTCTCCCTTTCTTTCTTCCTTCCTCTGTTCCCTTCCTTCCTCCCTTTACTCCCTCCCTCCCTCCCTTCCTTCCTTTCTTCTCTCTCCTTCCTTCCTTTCTTCTTTCTCTCTCCTTCCTTCCTTTCTTCCCTCCTTCCTGCTTTCCCTCCTTCCTTCCTTCCTTCCTTCATCTGTTCCCTCCTTTCCTTCCATTTTATTTATTTGAGAAAGAGCGCACATACATACGTGGAGAGAGGGCAGACGGAGAAGCAGACTGCCGGTGAGCAGGGAGCCTGAGGCAGGATTGGATCCCAGGATTCTGAGATCATGACCTGAGCCGAAGGTAGACCCTTAACTAACTAAGCCACCCAGGCGCCCCTCAAACTTCTTTTCTATCCACACTCAGTATATTGGTGATTTTCCCGTCTTATGACTTTCAATACCATCTATATGTTTTTGTTGTTTTTTTTTTTAAGATTTTATTTATTTTGCGAGGCAGAGAATGAGCGAGCAAGCCCAGGCAGGGGTGGGACGGAGGGAGAGGCAGACTCCCTGCTGAGGGTGGAGCCTGCCCTGAGGACCTGACTTGACTCTGGGCTGGATGTTGGGACCCTGAGGTCATGACCTGAGCTTAAGTCAGATGCTTACAGGTGCCCCCCTAACTATATACTTTTGACCTTTAAATGTACATCTATCCCAGACCTATTCCCCAAACACAATCTCATATATTCAACTGCTGACCTAACATCCACATTTGGATTTCTAAAAAGCATCACAAAATTAGTATTTCAAACTAATATTGAAATATTAGACGGGTTCCTCTTACAGTCTTCTCCATCTCTGTGTGTGCCAATTCATCTTTTTAGTTGCTCTGGCCAAAACCTTAATGCCATCTCTGTTGACTGTGCCTTCAAAATATGTCTTGAATCCAGTTACTTCTTTCTTTTAATCTTTTGTTCCCTCCAGTGTTTCTTTTTTCAGTTCTTGGAGTGAGTTTTGATCACATGAACTACAGCTTGGAAAACCAGCAGAGTAGCAAGAAATGGTTATTTCTTTTATTTTTATTTATTTCTTTTTAAAGATTTTATTTATTCATTTGACAGAGATCACAAGTAGGCAGAGGGAGGGGGGGAAGCAGGCTCCCTACCAAGCAGAGAGCCCAATGTGGGGCTCGACTCCAGGCCCCCAAGACCACAACCTGAGCTGAAGGCAGAGGCTTAACCCACTGAGCCACCCAGGCGCCCGTGGTTATTTCTTTTAAGGAATATTTATATATTGTGTTATTGCCCACGTCACAGGAGAGCTGGGGGCTTGAAGTTACCTGTGACCACTGGCAAGTGTGCCAACCTAAGCTGCATTTGACCATTTCTGACCTCTCCAAGATTACCACTCTCTCCACAACACCATCCATCCCTTGGATTATTCCAGTAGCCTCCGAACTGGTCTCCCTGTTTGCACCCTGGCCTTTCTAAAATAGTCTCCACATATGGCCAGAGTGAATTTGTGTGAAGACAAGTAGTATCAAGCTATTCCTTTGCTTGCTCCAAAATCCTCTTTCAGTGTTCTCATATTGGGAGGAACACCTCTGTCCTGTCACCTTTGTGCCTCTCCACCCTCCTGCCACTGACCTTCGGATCCTGGAACAAGCCCAGAGCTCTCCCGAATCTGGGATATTGCTCTCACTCTTATCTCTCGCTGATCTGTCCCTCCCCCAAAAAAACCTTCCAGGCTGATCTCTCACCTCCTTTCCATCTTTTTTTTTTTTTTTTTAATTTTTTAAAGATTTATTTATTTATTTGAGAGAGAGAGTGTGAGAGAGAGAGAGCATGTGTGTCAGAGTCGCACAAGAGAGCATGAACAGGGGAGGAGCAGAGGAAAAGGGAGAAGCATCTCCTTGTTGAGCAAGGAGCACGATGTGGGGGCTCCATCCCAGGACCCCAGGTTCATGACCTGAGCCAAAGGCAGACGCTCAACTGACTGAGCCACCCAGGCGCCCTCCTTTCCATCTTTAATATTACCTTCACAATAATGTCTCCTGCTCCCTATCCTTTTCCTCTTGATTTTTCTTCATAACTCTTGTCACCTTCTTGGACAATACAGGCTATCTATCATGTATCTATATCTTCTGTCATCTGTCTATCATCTTCTATTTACCTACAACTAAAATATAAACTAAGGGATTCCTGGCTGGCTCAGTGGGAAGCATGTGTGACTCTTTTTTTTTTTTTTTTTAAGATTTTATTTATTTATTTGTCAGAGAGAGAGAGAGGGAGAGAGAGCAAGTACAGGCAGACAGAATGGCAGGCAGAGGCAGAGGGAGAAGCAGGCTCCCCGCTGAGCAAGGAGCCCGATGTGGGACTCGATCCCAGGACACTGGGATCATGACCTGAGCCGAAGGCAGCTGCTCAACCAACTGAGCCACCCAGGCGTCCCGATGTGTGACTCTTGATCTAAGGGTTGTGGGTTTGAGCCCCATGTTGGGTGTAGAGATAAAGGGAGAATAAAAGAAAAAGAACTTTTTAAAGAAATAAAAGAAATAAAACTTTTTTTAAAAAGTTGTTAAAATATGAACAATGTGATGGAGCTTCTGGCTGGCTCAGTCATTGGAGCATGTGACCCTTGATCTTGGGGTTGTCAGTTCAAGCCCCATGATGGATGCAGAGATTACTTAAATAAATAATAACTTAAAAAAATAAAAATCTTTAAAACACATAGATGGGGCATCTGGGTGGTTCCGTGGGTTGAACCTCTGCCTTCGGCTTGGGTCGTGTTCTCGGGGTCCTGGGATCGATCCCCGCATCGGGCTCTCTGCTTGGCGGAGAGCCTGCTTCTCCCTCTCTCTGCCTGCCTCTCTGCCTACTTGTGATCTCTCTCTCTGTCCAATAAATAAATAAAATCTTTAAAAACAAAATGAAATACACAGATAAGCTTTGTGAGGGCAATTATTTTCATTTTTGGCAGTTTTGTTCAGTGTAGTATCCCTAGCCCTAGAAGAGTGTGGTCCATAGGCCGCCATCATCAGCATCACCTGCAAGCTTGTTCAGGACACAAATGGGTGGGCTTTACACAGAACTACTGAATAGGAAACTCTGGAGGGGGTGACTGGGAATCTGTTTACAAAGTTCTCCAGGTGGGGCACCTGGGTAGCTCGCTTGAACGTTGAACTCTTGACTTCAGCTCTAGGTCATGATCTCAGTGTTGTGGGATTGAATCCCGGGTCTGGCTCTGCACTGAGCATGGAGTCTCCTTGTCTTTCTCCCTTGGCTTCTGCCCCTCCTCGTGCTCTTTCTCCCTCTCAAGTAAATAAATAAGTAAAATCTAAAAAAAAAAAAAAAAAAATTCTCCAGGTGATTCTTTAGCATGCCTTTGTTTAAGAACTACAGCCTAGAAAGGCCCTAGGAAGATAGTAGATTTTTGATCATTATTTGTTGATGAAGGAATGGGTTTAAATGAGACCTAGGCCTTTGTAAGCAAATAGAGGGTAGGAGCCATTTCCTTACATTTAAATATTAAATTGCATTTCAATGTAATATACAGAATAATCTTTAAAAAGCAACAATGCTCTTTGCCTCAAGTCCGCTGAACTAAATTCAGTGAGCCTGAAGCTCTTCTAAAACAGTCCACTTTAATCCTTCTGGCCTTTCTGGGAGATAGATTACTTTCAATTTACCTGTGTTATCAAGATGAACCGCATCAAGCTGCTGTGATAGAGATTACAAATGGAATTACAAAAGCATATTCCCCACTTACTTTGCCTGTTATAGCTATAAGAGCAAAATCACACTTTTCTTCCCTTAAAAGAAACTTATTATACAAAACTTAACACTTGGGGGGCGCCTGGGTGGCTCAGTGGGTTAAAGCCTCTGCCTTTGGCTCAGGTCCTGATCCCAGTGCCCTGGCATTGAGCCCGGCATCCGGCTCTCTGCGTGGCAGGGAGCCTGCTTCCCTTCCTTTTTCTCTGGCTGCCTCTCTGCCTACTTGTGATATCTGTCTGTCAAATGAATAAATAAAAATCTTTTTTTTTTTTAAGGATGAGTGATTTTTTAATTTTATTTTATTTATTTATTTGACGGAGATCACAAGTAGGCAGAGAGGCAGGCAGAGAGAGAGGAGGAAGCAGGCTCCCCGTGGAGCAGAGAGCCCGATGCGGGGCTCGATCCCAGGACCCTGATATCAAGACCTGAGCCGAAGGCAGAGACTTTAACCCACTGAGCCACCC